>NC_061850.1:14697270-14719770 GCF_019202785.1 Penaeus chinensis | reverse complement strand
GCACCTCTCTCCTTTAATCTCTCCATTCCCCTCTCTCTCCCCTTTCCCTCTCTCATCTCCTCCTTTCGTCACCTATTCCCTCTCTCTCTCCTTTCCCTCCTCTCTTTAGCTCTTCAGCTCTCCCTATCCTCTATCTCGGCCACCTTCACTCTCTCACATCATTCAAACTCTTTCCTTCTCTCTTTATCTCCATAATCCCTTTCCTCACTCTCTCGGTCCCTTTCCTCTATCTGCTCAACTCACCTTTCCCTCTCTCTCGTGTCTGCTTCCCTTTCCCGTCCTAACTCGCTTACTCTCCGATCCTCAGTCTCTCTCACCACTTTACCTTCACTCTACTTCTCTCGTCCACATCCTCTGTCCCTTGCCCCTCCTCTCCAATCTCCTGTCCCTCGTCATGGTTCATCACCTTTCCCTCTACTCTCTCGCTCGGACTCTCTCGCTCTCTCTTCTGTCTCATCTTCGAACTCTTCTCTCTCTAACTCTCAAATCTCCCTCTCGCCTCTTCAGTCTATAATTGGTACGTCGCACTTCATCTCTCGTCCTCGCGCACCTCTCTCGCCCCTTTTTCACTCTCTGTGTCGTTGTCTCTGTCTCTCTGCTTCTGATCTCTGGTCTCTGTCCTCTGGCTCTGTCCTCTTTTCCACTTCATCTGCTTCTCGTCTCTTCCTCTGTCTCGTCCTCTGTCTCTGCTCTGTCTCTGTCTCGGTCGTCTTCTCTGTCTCTGTCTCTGTCTCTGTCTCTGTCTCTGTCTCTCGCTTAATCCGCTCTCCTGCTCTCTCCTCTCTCATAGCTCCATCATACTGCTCTCTCTCTCTCTCTGCTCGCTCTCATCCTCTCTCTCCGTCATCGCTTCTCTCTCTCTCGATCCGTATGCGCTCTCATCTCATTCAGCTCTCGAAATCTCCTCTCCTCTCTCTTTCATCTGTCTCTCAAATCTCCTCTATCATCACTCTCTCTCAGGTCCTCGTCTCTCTCTCTATCGCCTCGCCTACCCTCCCTCCTCCCTCCCTCCCTTCTCTCTCTCGCTCCTCTCTTATCGAATCCTCACTCTACTCGTCTCCCTTTCCCGTATCCCTCTAATCATCCCCCCGTTGGCTTGGAAATTCAGTAGCATTACCATTAAGTACAGTGGTTCTAAATTGAATGTCGCTATGCCATGGGTGTCGATTGACTAAAAGCTGGGAACCGCTCGAGTCCCAAGTGAACATTAAAATCTACGCGTGGTAGTACAGCCTATTTTAAAGAAAAGATCGGAATAATTCAATACCACATTGATATTATAAGCACAGCCTATTTTTTTAGCGCTCCAGGCCTGAACACCTCTAGACCAGGGCTACTCAATCTATTATAAGCAAAAGGTCCTGGTAGACAACTCCAATGTACGCATAGGTCCAGAAATTTTTATTTACTGAAATAACGAAAAGAAAATCTCTGAAAAAAAGGACCCTGGCTGTTGTGGCGCCCTCCTTCAAATCACTTCACATGACGACCACATCATTGCTATAAACTTTCCTGAAAAAAAGACATTGCTGTTAGCGGCGCCTTCCTGAAATCACTCACTAACACTATCACTCACTCTCCATTCATAATTCTTTCCTACGAAAAAAAGAACATTCGCTGGCTTTGCGGTAGCCTTCCTTCACAATTCACTCACTGAAAGCGTCACTCACTCATTCATATATTTTTTCCTCGAAAAAAAAGAACATTGGCTGTTGTGGCGCCTTCCTTCAAATCACTCACAGCAATCACTCACTCACTCAATTCATTAAACTTCCTGAAAAAAAAGACATTGACTAGTTGTGGTGCGGAAATTATCTCCTTCAAATCACTCACTCACTCATAACTTTCACCTCTTAGAAAAAAAAAAAAAAAAAAAATACAAATTCCTCTCCCCAGGTGTTCTGCCATTATCAGTCACACCCAACAAGTCGTGGCAAGATGCCTTGATCTGGCTTGCAAAGTCGGTGAGATAGTTAAAAGTTAAAATCCCTCAGTTGAACCACTAGTAGACGAAGGACTAAAAAAAACCGACAATCAAAAAAATTGAACCACTTGCTCTCTCCTGGGCTTGTCTCATGCTTATTGAGCAAGAACTATACCTCTGTCAAAAAAAAAAAAAAAAAAAATCGTCAAATACTTTGAGAATACCTCTCAAGATCTCTTTTGAAATATAAATGAAAAACTTAGAAATCGACAAAAAAAAAAAATATCAATATCAGTACAGCAAGGAGTATCAAACGCTGTTGTGTTGATTTTTTGTCATTTTAAAAGTCGTTTTTCTCAAATTAAGCGTAGTGAGAAAAAATTACACTCTTGTTCCATATCAACTCCGCAGAATCTCGGTACTAATTTGTGACAGCCAGTCGAAGACAGTGGTGGAGGTTTGTTCATAAATGCAGACCTCACAGGAGTAAGTGGAGCCAAACATTTAGATTTGCACTACTATCTATATGAAGAGTCAGGAGGAATTTAGCTATCGCAGGCGAGATCCTTACCTTTGAACCCAAAATGTTTCTGGTGAACTAATTCACAGCGAGTATTTATGTTTCAGCTCTACATTCCTCTTGAAAGCAATGATTTCAGTTGGATATTTGCAGCATCTACACCCATTTTGCAGCGAGTTTGCTTCGTCGGAAAATTCTGTTATAACTGTCACTAGAAAAGGGTTGTGAATGAACACAGCTACTGGATTTCCAAGAAAAAAAGTCATCAAAGCCCACCTTGAAATTATTGATTAGGTCTCATAAATTGATCATCGGTTAGAACCTGTTTCCGACGCATTACGTGCTCCGAAAAGTCTGGAGGGAAGCTGCAAAAGTTTAGGCTTTGAAATATCAGTTTTGAAAAGATCCATTTTTTTTCCTGGAAAGCACTGAATATACGAGATCAAATTGAAGATGGTTTAGTGTGTTTTTCCCCTTGAAGTTGACATTAAGGATCTTTCAGATGTACAATCATGTCTGTAAAAAATCCAACAGGTTTCTCATTTTCTTGTCATCTTTCAAAAAAATCAGAAACAATGCATATGCCCCTTCACATGAACACTGTTTATGACTTTGCGAGGAACTCTGTAACTCCTTCCTAATTGCCTCAAAATCGCTCAAAAACTCTTCCTTACTTAGCCATCTCACATTGTTGTGCACTGGTAAATCATCATTGGCTTAGCATTGACACTTCGGTAGAAAGGTTCTGAGTAGACATGTTGGAGTGGCCGATGTAGATCGAAGATGTTTACTAGCTTCAGATAGTCTCACATGACTTCTCTATATTCATCTTCAGACTACACACAATACTTGGAGGGGTGGATTATGCAGTGGTAAGGTTATCAATGTTATGCATTATCTTCTTTTAATCTATTGCACTAGTCCTTCTCTAGCTACGTGCCAACCCCCATAGCTGGGGCTTACTCACTATACTGTCGTGCCTACGTAGAAACAATATGGACTTTCTAATCATCGAATATTCTTGATTCTAACATGCCTTTCCAAAGCGCCATAGATATCCTCTTCCATCGTGTCTTTCCTTTGAGATCAATCACACCCAACAAGTCTGGCAAAATTTCTTTTCTTTTGCATCATAATACTAACAAAAAACCTCTGAGTTGAGGTCAGTGAACTGTCTGTTGATTCATCAATAGCCATTGAGATGACACGATGCTTCTATTAGTCCTAAATCAGTTGCAACATAAAGATCATTAGCCAATAGTTTCTGTTCAGCTCCTACATTGATGTGGAATCAAGATAATGAATCTGCTATTGATTTTATCTTAATTTCATTCTTCTGACTACCATTCAAACAATGAATCAACAGTTGCCAGCATACATTCTTCACTACTTCAGCGTCAGCGAAGGTTTCTTGTGTTTTCCCAAGATCCAAGCTATCCCCTCAATGATCACTCTACTGCTACTCATATCCTGGCTGTCATGGTACAGGGCAAGAACAATGGTTGATCTTTCATACTGCGAATTAGCTTAGTTTATATTTATTTTTTCTCTCTTCAGTTCCATTGCTGATACACTCCGTTTCTAATCACACTGGGGTTAGTTTCATAATGGGGGTTTACGATTAACTAGCCGTCACTAAGGCATCGTTTCCTACAATAAGGCAAATTGGCTAGACTGGTTGAGGAAGAGTGTAAGCTTACTGTTGTATCCATTCTTCCTTGAAGGAACGATTTCATCATCAACCCTATTCGTCTCTTCGAACACAGCCATGTCTCCTAGTCAAAATGAAAAAAACACGTGTGACAAATTTACCAGTTGGTTATTCACAACAACCTTGACTTGGCGAGGTCAAAGTGTTTGCCGTGTCGATACCCAATGTGTCTACCAAGGTCGTTTTTGATCCTTCACCCGTTCAGGCCACAGTAGTTCGGACGAACACAAGAGATAGAAAATCAGGCAGACAGACAGACAGACAACACACACACAGACAGACAGACACACGACACACACACATTCAAAACAATACTACACCCCAAGGGGTGAAGTAATTAAATGTTTACTGGTCATCAGTATGTGCGTCAGTAAGAAAATTGAATCTGTTACCAATAATTCATTTGTCCCATCTATTTTTTTTTTTTTTTCACCTGTCTACGGCTCCATAGCAAAAACGCGCTCCTCCCTCAGCCTGTGAACATCTCGTCGCAAAATCGACTTACATGTGCCACAATAATGAGGCCAAAACGTACTTTAATATACTTCCAGCCAGGGCTGGTTGTGCTGCTCAACCACAATGAGCGCTGGCTGGTTTGAGCAGCACACCAACCCCAGTATTTTAAGCATGCTAGCAACACCTTGAATATACCGCCCCTGCTACCAACGGTACTCCTGAATTATTCCTGAACAAATGCAACAATTGATAGGAAGCCCAAGATAAATTCTGACTTGTCCGTAACATCTCACTCAAAGTTTACCCGTGCTCGCCAGGCCATGTAATGTAAACAACAGAAGCCAGCTGATTTTCTAATATTCTGTTAATGCAAAAGCAATACACAAAAATGTAAATACAAAAGCGGAAAACTATTCTAAATATATATAGTCATAGTCGCGACCAATAAAAAAAAAAAAAAATTCGCTAAGATAACTCACCAGGACCTTCATTGGCTATTTAACTAACATTGTTCTCTTCCTGGGGTCTTGAGGTCCTACTGCAACGCCTCAAAAGAATGTCCGGATCCGGACCGCGTCCGCCAGATTGAGTACCCCTGCCCTAGACAACAGTGCGAAACTAATGCAAATGACCTCAGATAAACGTGTATCTGCAAAAGAACGATGGCCATTATATAGCGTTTGTGATTCCATGGCGCATGTTGGAATCCCCTAAGGCATGATCATGCTGATACGCTATCAAGTCAACATGGGACTCAAACGAGCGCCGAAAGTGTGGACATAGACTCTTGGGATACTCTTTCTAGACTTTTCTAACATCATTAAAAGCCTCCATCAGGAGAGGCCTATGACCGAGTTGATTAATTCTCAACGCCCTGAAAGCGGTAGCTAAAGCACTATGACTTTTTAGGCGGCAATGATTCCCTTTCATCTATGGTTTATATAAAACCAAAACAAGACATGTGATGTTGCTGACTTGCAAGAATCAGGCTCTGGGTAGAGATTGTATTGGCAGGTCAGTACAGTATTGTAATGTCGAAGAAAACGAAGGTGTAAACTGTGGTAAATTGAAGAATTTAAGCGAACACTTGAGTAATAATATACTCAGAGTGCCGAAATGTGATCCAAGGCCTTTCAGCCACCTAGCATGGGGTTACGGAGAACTATGAAACTACTTCATATCATCGGATGCCCTAGAAGATATACTTATGTTTGTAATCCCTAAATTTGGGAATTAGTATCACATAACCGAATATAAAATGTTATTAAATGCTTTCCCACCCCAAGCTATATCCGGCGTGGCCGAGAGGTGGATAAAGGACTGTGGCAATCGTTTCCTTTCCTTAAACTGAAAAAATACTCATAGCAAATTATTATAGGCTACAATTCGAATGTAACACTATGTTAATGTTATGACCTATGAGCATTAAACGTACCACAGCTCCCACAGAGCCTGTGCAGTTAGCCAGGGTGGAAATGAATGGACTAAACTAAAAAAAAAAAAAAAAAAACCAGGAATCAAGTTGACTAGTTAGTAATATTGTACAAATCAGGCAGCCATGATGATCCTTACCCTAGAACAAGCCCCTAGAAAAAAGGATTGTTCGAAAGTAGAACAGAACTAAATTTACCGATACTATTTAACGAAAGCAACATATCCACTAATCCTAACAATACCAAAACATTCTACGCCGTTCAAAATCATATCTAGAGAACTCACCTTCCATTTGTTAGTAGAGTTTCTTAAAGACAACGGAAACATAGACTGAACATTGAACTGACAAGCACCTATTCATTCACTCAAATCCGTGTTAACATGTCTATACACTTATCTCAGATGGAATCAAATAGCGTGACCAACCCATACTAACTAAGACTCTCTTGCATGGACGTTTCTTGTTTCACCCGTGCAAAATGTGCCAACCCCGATTATTATACTCCAGGTAGCCAGTACGAGCACTTAGCACATACAAATCGATCGTCCAATTCTCGGAAACTGCTCCCGGTCCAAGTATTATACCAGCTGTACACTGACATTCTTGCAGTCTGGAGCAAGACAGATGCATTTTGCATGATATATAAACAAAACAATACTTATTTGTCAGCACGCAGAATTGTAGGAGGGTCATGACTAGAGTGCTAGCACACTATCAAGCCAACAAACTGAGTCTGGGCAGATACTCATAGCCCACCATTTTGTCATATGAAAGTCAAGGCTATAGGATTCAGGGGTCGCGTGAGTTCACAGAGGTTTCTCTCGCAGGCGCTAACACATAGACACAAGGTGGCAGAAATAGTGCAAATGACATCAGGATAAACGCTATCGTCCAAAAGAACGAGGCCATAATATACTTTTGTGTGGATTCCATCGCATTGGAATTCCTAAGCAGATCATGCTGATCACCCCCAAAAAAAGCAGCCAATGTGAACTAGCAAAGCTGGGATATAGATCTTGGAATTTCCTCTCTATGGATTTCACTAATGATTGATTCTTCCTCAAAGAGATTTGACTGATGATTAATTCTAAACCCCTGAAAGCTGTTGCATAAAACACTATGGCCAGTTTCCGCAATATTACTTCATCTTGGTTTATATAAAAAACAAGTACAAAAGACAGTGTGAAATTGTGACCGGCAAGAATAAGCTTATATAGACCTGTATTTGCAGATCAGTAAAGTTTTGAATGTCGGAGAAACCAAGTGTAACACTGGATACTGGAAGCATGTAAGAAACACTTTACAATGATATCTCAAGCGCGTCCTGTATTACAGTCTTTCAGACCACCATAGCATGGAGGTACATGAGTACCTATATTATTATTTCATATCACAGTTTGTTTTAGAACATATACCTATGTGTATCCTTCATCTTGGAATGGTAGGATCTCAGACTACATATCAAATGTAAGCAGTGGCCTTCCACGGCAAGGCTGTATCGCTGGCTAAGCAGTTGAGTAGATAAAGGACTATTAGATTTCTTTTCATTAACTGATATAGTACAGATCACAATAGTACTTATAGCCCTAAAATTCCATATAGACTATATATATATACGACATATATATATAATTTTTATATATATGGTATATATAGATATATATATATATATTATATATATATATATGTGATTTTTATGACCATGCATCAAATATACCACAGCTTGCCCACACCCTGTTCAGTTAGCCAGAGTGGGTAAAAAAGGACTTAAATAAACTAATGTAACCATTGCAGCTATCCAAGGGTTTAAAATAAAGAACTAAAAACCAACTTAAAGCGTGCTTGGTTTCCATTTAAGCCGTCTTTGGTAGAGTACAAAACCCAACGCGTTGGACTTAGACTGTTGACGTCATTATCCTCCATAGAGGCTGACTGCCAGGCATGATGGCGAGTTAGGGAAATAACTTATCGAACACGGCATCCACATAGTACATTCTATTATCAACATGACGCTCGACTTGTCCAGA
The DNA here is from genome assembly GCF_019202785.1 of Penaeus chinensis. NCBI lineage: Eukaryota > Metazoa > Arthropoda > Malacostraca > Decapoda > Penaeidae > Penaeus > Penaeus chinensis. The sequence continues at coordinate 14,711,697 of NC_061850.1, read as the reverse complement.
ATCTCTCTCTCTCTCTCTCATCCTCTAACGATCTGTCTTTCTGTATCTCATGTCTCTCACTACCCCCCCCCCACAATAAGAAACCCACCCCCTGGTCTCTCTCTCGTCTTTCCTCTCTCCTCAACCCCCCGCCCCCTACACGTCTCTCTCTCTCTCGCTCTCTCTCGCTCTCGCTCTCCCGCTCTCTCGCTCTCTCGCTCTCTCCTCTCGCTCGCTCTCTCTCTCTCTCGCTCTCTCTCTCTCTCGCTCTCTCTCTCTCTCGCTCTCTCTCTCTCTCCTCTTCGCTCTCATCCTCTCTCTCGCTCTCTCTCATCTCTCGCTCTCTCTCTCTCTCTCGCTCTCTCTCTCCTCCTCTCTCTCCTCGCTCTCCTCTCTCTCTCGCTCTCTCTCTCTCTCGCTCTCTCTCTCTCTCTCGCTCTCCTCTCTCTCTCTCTCTCCCCTCTCTCTCTCTCGCTCTCTCTCTCTCTCTCTCTCTCTCTCTCTCGCTCTCGCTCTCTCTCGCTCTCGCTCTCTCTCGCTCTCGCTCTCGCTCGCTCTCGCTCTCGCTCTCTCTCTCTCTCTCTCTCTCTCTCTCTCTCTCTCTCTCTCTCTCTCCCTCTCCCTCTCCCTCCCTCCCTCCCTCCCTCCCTCTCTCTCTCTCTCTCTCTCTCTCTCTCTCTCTCTCTCTCTCTCTCTCTCTCTCTCTCTCCCTCTTTCCCTTTCCCTCTCTCCCCCGTTGCTTGGAAATTCAGTTATCATTACCAGTTAATTACAGTGGTTCGTAAATTGAATGTCGCTATGCCATGGGGTGTCATTGACAAAAGCTGGGGGAAGCCGCTCGAGTCCCAAGTGAAATTAAATCTACGGTGGTAGTACAGCCTATTTTAAAGAAAGATGGAATAATGCAATACCACATTGATATTATACACAGCCTATTTTGTTTGCGCTCCAGGCTCTGAACAATCTAGACCAGGGCTACTCAACTATTATAAGCAAAGGTCCAGTTAGACAAGCTCCAATGTACGCATAGGTCCGGAAATTTTTATTACATGAAATATAAAAAAGAAAATCTCTGAAAAAAAGACCCTGGCTGTTGTGGCGCCTTCCTTCAAATCACTCACTCACTCATTCATAACTTTCCTTGAAAAAAAGACATTGGCTGTTGCGGCGCCTTCCTTCAAATCACTCACTCACTCACTCATTCATAATTTTCCTCGAAAAAAAGACATTGGCTGTTGCGGCGCCTTCCTTCAAATCACTCACTCACTCACTCATTCATAATTTTCCTCGAAAAAAAAGACATTGGCTGTTGTGGCGCCTTCCTTCAAATCACTCACTCACTCACTCACTCATTCATAACTTCCCTGAAAAAAAGACATTGACTGTTGTGGTGCCTTCCTTCAAATCACTCACTCACTCATAACTTTCCCTCTTAGAAAAAAAAAAAAAAAAAATACAAATTCCTCTCCCCGTGTTCTTCCTTATCAGTCACACCCAACAAGTCCTGGCAAGATTCTTTCTTGCTTGCATCGTGATATAGATAAAAGTTATCCTCAGTGAACACTCCACTGCTCTCTCCTGGGCTGTCATGTTATTGGCAAGAACTATGACCTCTCAAAAAAAAAAAATCTCAAAACTTTTAGAAACCCCTCAAGACTTTTTGAAAATGAAATTAAGAACTTAGAAATGAAAAAAAAAAATCAACACTACAGCAAGGATTTCAAAGCTGTTGTGTTGATTTTTTGTCATTTTAAAAAGTCGTTTTTCTCAATTAAGCTTAGTGAGAAAAATTACACTTCTTGTTCCTTATCAACTCGCTGAATCTCGGTACTAATTTGGTGACAGCCAGTCGAATACAGTGGTGGAGGTGTTCAGAAAGCAGACTCACAGGAGTAAGTGGAGCCAAACATTGTGAGAATTTGCACTGCTAGTCTATGAAGAGTAGGGAAATTAGCAGGGGATCCTTCCTTTGACCAAAATGTTTCTGGTGAACAATCACAGAGTATTTGTTTCAGCTCTACATTCTCTTGAAAGTCAATGATTTCCAGTTGGATTTTTGCAGCATCTACCCATTTGCAGGCGAGTTTTGCTTCGTCTGAAAATTCTGTTATATCTGTCACTAGAAAAGGGTTTTGAATGAACAGCAGCAACTGATTTCCAAGAACAAAGTCATCAAAGCGCACCTTGAAATTATTGATTAGGTTCTCAATAAATTGAACATGGTTAGTACCTGTTTCATCATTACGTTGCTCCAAAAGTCTGGGAAAATGCAAAAGTTGGCTTTGAATATCAGTTTTGAAAAGATCCATTTTTTTCTGGAAAGCACGAATTACTGAGATCAAATTGAAGATGGTGTGTTTTTCCCCTTGAAGTTTGACATTAAGATCATTCAGATGTGACATCATGTCTGTCAAAAATCCAACAGTTTCCATTTTCTTGTCATCTTTCAAAAAATCAGAAAATGCATTTGCCTTCACACTGTTTTGACTTTCGAGGAAAGTCTGTAACTCCTTCCTAATTGCCCAAAATCGCTCCAAAACTCTTCCCTTACTTAGCCATCTCACATTGTTGTGCACTAGTAAATCATCATGGCTTGCATTGACCTCGGTAAGAAAGGTTCTGAGTAGACGATGTTGGAGTGCCGATGTAGATCGAAGGAAGTTTACTAGCTTCATGATAGTCTCCATGACTTCTCTATATTCATCTCCAAGACTAGCACACAGTACTGATTGGTGGATTATGCAGTGGTAAGTTATCATGTTAGCATTATCTTCTTTTAATCTTGCAACTAGTCCCTTCTCTCGCCCAACCATAGCTGGGGCTCCATCTGTAGTCAGTGAAAATATGGATTTAACATCAATATTTCTTGATTCTAACATGCCTTTCAAAGCTCCATAGATATCCTCTCCTCGTGTTCTTCCTTTGAGATCAGTCGCACCCAACAAGTCCTGGCAAAATTCTTTCTTCCTTGCATCATAATATCTAACAAAAACCATGAGTTGAGCATGGTCAGTACTGTCTGTTGATTCATCAATAGCTAGTGAGATACACGGTGCTTCTTTCAGTCCTAAATCAAGTTGCAACATAAGATCATTAGCCAATAGTTCTGTTCTCCTCATTGATGTGGAATCAGATAATGGAATCTGCTTTATTTTATCTTTAATTTCATTCTTTTGTCTACCATCAAACAATGTATCAACAGTTTCCAGCATACATTCTTTCACAACTTCAGCGTCAGCGAAGGGTTTCTTGTGTTTTCCCAAGATCCAAGCTATCCTCAATAAACACTCTACTGCTCTCTCCTGGGCTGTCATGGTACTGGCAAGAACAATGGTTGATCTTTCATACTGCGATTTTAGCTTATTTATTTTATTTTTTCTCTCTTCAGTTCCTTGCTGATACATCTTTTCAAATCCACTGTGTTTAGTTTCATAAAGGCGTTTAAGATTACTGCTCTTCACTAAGGCAACGGTTTCGCTACATATAAGGCAAATTGGCTTAGAGCTGGTTGTAGGAAGAGTGAAAGCATACTGTTGTATCCATTCTTCCTTGAAGGAACGATTTTCATCATCAACCTTTCTTCTCTTCGAACACGCCATGTCTCCTGTAAATGAAAAAAAAAACGTGTTACAAATTTACCAGTTGGTTTATCACAACAACCTTTGACCTTGGCGAGGTCAAAGTGTTTGCCGTGTCATACCCAATGTGTCTACCAAGTTTCGTTTTGATCCGTTCACCCGTTCGGCCACAGTAGTTCGGACACACAGGCAGACAGACAGACAGACAGACAGACAGACAGACACACAGACAGACAGACACACACACACACACATTCAAAACAATACTACACCCCAAGGGGTGAAGTAATTAATGTTTACTGGTCATCATTATGTGCGTCAGTAAGAAGAATTGAATCTGTTACCAATTATTCAATTTGTCCCATCTGATTTTTTTTTTTTTTTTTCACCTGTCTACGGGCTCCATAGCAAAACGCGCTCCTCCTGCAGCCTGTGAACTCTCGACGCAAAATCGACGTACATGTGCCACATAATGAGAGCCAAAAGTATTTTATAACTTCCAGCCATGGCTGGTTGTGCTGCTCAACCAGCAATGAGCGCTGGCTGGTTGAGCAGCACACCCAACCCCATATTTTAAGCAGGCTAGCACACCCTGAATATACGCCCCTGCTACCAACGTACTCCTGAATTATTCCTGAACAAATGCAACTATTGATAGGAAGCCTAAGATAAATTCAGACTTGTCCAGAACATCTCACGTCAAAGTTTACCCTTGCCTCGCCAGCCATGTATGTAAACAACAGAAGCCAGCTGATTTTTCTAATTTTCTGTTAATGCAAAAGCAATAACAGAAAATGTAATATCATAGGAAAACTATTCTAAATATATATAGTCAAAGTCGACCAAAAAAAAATAATAATAATTGCAAGATACTTTCACCAGGACCTTCATGCTATTTAACTAGAATTTTCTCTTCCTGGGGTCTGAGGTCCAACTGCAACACTCAGAAGGTCCGGATCCGGACCGCGGTCCGCCAGTTGAGTACCCCTGCTCTAGACAAAGGTGCGGGAAATATTGCAAATGACATCAGGATAAACGTGTATCGTGCAAAAGAACGAGGCCATAATAAACGTTTTGTGATTCCATCGCATGTTGGAATCCCTAGGCATGATCATGCTGATCGCCTAGCAAAGTCAGCATGTGACAAACAAAGTGTGGACATAGATCTTGGGATACCTCTTTCTAGGACTTTCTACATCATTAAAGCCTCCTTCAGAGAGGACTTGACTGAGTTGATTAATTCTCAACGCCCTGAAAGCTGTAGCATAAAGCACTATGACTGGTTTAGGCAAGATTCCTTCATCTATGGTTTATATAAAACAAGAACAAGACAGTGTGATGTTGTGACTGCAAGAATCAGGCTTGGGTATAGATTGTATTGGCAGGTCAGTACAGTTTGTAATGTCGAAGAAACTAAGTGTAAACTGTGTAATGAAGAATTTAAGCGAACACTTGTACATTATATCTCAGAGTGCCATGTGATCCAGCCTTTCAGGCCACCTAGCATGGGGTACGGAGAACTATGTAACTACTTCATATCATCTGATGCCCTAGAAGATATACTTATGTTGTATCCTAAATTTGGAATGTAGTATCACATAACCGAATATAAAATGTATTAATGCTTTCCCACGCCCAAGCTATATGCCGGCGTGGCAGATGAGTGGATAAAGGACTGTGCAATTGTTCCTTTCCTTAAACTGATAAAAGTACTCATAGCAATGTTATAGGCTAAAATTCAAATGTAACACTATGTAATGTTATGACCATGCATTAAACGTACCACAGCTTGCCCACGCCTGTGCAGTTAGCCAGGGTGGTAAATGAAGGACTAAACTAAAAAAAAAAAAAAAAATCCAGGAATCAGAGTTGACTAGTTTAGAAATTGTACAAAATCAGGCCATGAGGATCATTCCCTAGAACAAGCCCCTAGAACAAGGATTGTGAAAGTGAGAACAGAACTAAATTTACCGTCTGTTTACGAAAGAACATTATATATAAATACCACATTTAGTGTCAAATCATTTAGAGAACCCCTCCATTGTAGAGAGTTCTAAAGACAACTGAAACATAGAACTGACATTGAATGACAGCACCTATTCATACTCAAATCCGTGGGTTAACATGTAAACACTTATCTCAGATGGACAATGTGACATACCCATAACTAAGACCCTGCATGGACGTTCTGTTCCACCGTGCAAAATGTGCCCCCCTTATTATACTCAGGCAGTACGCACTAGCAATTATAAATGAGCATCTCGGAACTCCGTCCAATGTATATAAATGCTACACTGACGGATCCTTGCAGTCTGGGAGCAGAGCAGGATGCGATTTTGCTGTATATAAAAACAATATTTTTTCAGCACCAGGATTGTAGGAGGGTTCATGACTGGGCTAGCACTACACAAACTGAGTTGGCAGGAATACTCATAGCCACCGATTTTTTATTGAATCAAGGCTTAGGGATCATTTTCTGCGATTCACAGAGTGTTTTCCAGGCTCTGAACACTAGACAAAGGTGCAGGAAATATTGCAAATGACATCAGGATAAACGCGTATCGTCCAAAAGAACGAGGCCATAATATACGTTTTGTGTGGATTCCATCGCATTGGAATTCCTAAGCATGATCATGCTGATCACCCAACAAAAGCAGCATGTGACAAGCAAAGTTGGGATATAGATCTTGGATTACCTCTTGCTAGGATTTCACATATGATTGAAACTTCCTTCAAAGAGGATTTGACTGAGTTGATTAATTCTAAACGCCCTGAAAGCTGTTGCATAAAACACTATGGCCAGTTTCCGCAATATTACTTCATCTTTGGTTTATATAAAACAAGTACAAGACAGTGTGATATTGTGACCGCAAGAATTAAGCTTGGATATAGACTGTATTTGCAGATCAGTACAGTTTGTAATGTCGGAGAAACCAAGTGTAAACTGTATAATGAAGCATGTAAGAAAACACTTGTACATGATATCTCAAGCGCGTCCTGTATTACAGTCTTTCAGACCACCTAGCATGAGGTACAGAGACCTATATAATTATTTCATATCATCTGTTGTTTTAGAACATATACCTATGTTGTATCCTTCATTTGGAATGTAGTATCTCATGACTACATATCAAATGTAACAGTGCCTTTCCACGGCCAAGCTGTACGCTGGCGTAGCAGTTGAGTAGATAAAGGACTATGTTATTTCTTTTCATTAACTGATATAGTACAGATCACAATAGTATTATAGCCTAAAATTCATATATATATATATATATATATATATATATATTATATATATGTATATATATATATGTATATATATATATATATATATATGTGATTCTATGACCATGCATCAAATATACCACAGCTTGCCCACCCCTGTTCAGTTAGCCAGAGTGGTAAATAAAGGACTAAACTAAACTAATGTAACCATTGCAGCTATCCAGGGTTTAAATAAAGAACTAAACCAACTAAAAGCTGTGCTGGTTTCATTTAAGCCGTCTTTGGTAGAGTACAAACTCCAACGCGTTGGACTTAGACTGTTGACGTCATTATCCTCATAGATGCTGACTGCCAGGCATATGGCGAGTTAGGGAAAAACTATCGAACACTTCATTCCACATAGTACATTCTAGTATCAACAGTGGCCGCTCGACTTGTCCAGAGTCTCTCTCTCTCTCTCTCTCTCTCTATCTATCTGTCTTTCTGTCTCTCATTCTCTCACTCCCCCCCCCCCCCAATAAATACCCCCCTGATCTCTCTCTTCTTTCCCTCTCCCTCCCCCCTCCCCCCACTCTCTCTCTCTCTCTCTCTCTCTCTCTCTCTCTCTCTCTCTCTCTCTCTCTCTCTCTCTCTCTCTCTCTCTCTCTCTCTCTCTCTCTCCTATCTCCCTCTCTCCCTCTCTCTCTCTCTCTCTTTCTCTCTCTCTCTCTCTGGCCTCTGCATGGAAATAAAGACAGGACATTTCTTTTTAACTATATACAGATACTAACATGATGAACCATTAAGTAAATAAATCGGTCAGCGCTTATTATCATTTTCTTAGCTGCCATGTTGGTATTTTCGTAAAAATGTATCAGTTTAATCCTAGCTCTCAGGAGAGAGGTCTTACCCGGTTATATGACAATGGCGCATCGTCCGATTACAGTAACGACAAACAAAAATTGTTATTTCATCAGCTTTTTATGAGCATGTTTATCTAATTCCATACACTTTCCAATTTTTTTCTTAGATTTTATAATATCTATTGCTATCAAAGCCATATTACATGTTCAAACTTTATACAAACACCCGTTATTGTCAATACACAAAATCGAAGAGATTAATTGAGACACCGTGTGTTTGAGAGGGAGAGTTTCCAAGTGCTTCCAATGACTATCAACAACGAAAATAATCTCTGTGTTCATAGTTTATTTTTTTGATCTCTGTATATAGAATGATCTAGAACGATATTTAACCCATTTATGTTGTAAGATATAAGCACGGCTAGGTTTTTCCGGTGAAAGAATAAACACAATAGAAACGAGGTGGACCTCTAGTAACGAATTTCAGGCTTGTTTTCAGGCTATATGGGCGAAGTTTAAACGATGACGTAAAATTGCCCAACGCGTTGCCGGAAGTCTGAACGGCTCTCCAGGCGTTGGGAAAAATCCAACGCGTTGGTGGTTTTTCTTGATGTCCCAAAGACGCCCTTAATTTTCAGTGTACATCATTCTTCTGGTGAGTCACCTGATTATCATCTGAGCATCTTTATTTTGTAATTCATGGTATTGACGAAGATACTCTACTGGAAAGAAAATTGAAGCGGGACAGGGTAGTTATAAAAAAAAATTGCTCCAGAGAAGGATGACTGTACCACTGGCCAAAACTAAATCCAACAAATTGTGCATTGTGCTGGCAACCATGATAATGATATTTTTCGCACATATTCTCAGATGATCATCATAACTCGAGTTATTTTCGGCTACACCAGCGTACAAGTGTTTATTCAAGATGCCAGTCATTCTTTAACTGTTTATTGTCAGTGCTTGGTGTTGTTTCTGTTTAAGCCCTCTCACGCCCATGTCCTGTTAGGATGGGGTCTGATACCCTGGGTGCAAGTACAACTGTATCTTGGCAACCAAGGGAGGTGTATCATTTTTTTTACGAGACCGGGAAAAGGAGTCGCTTCCTCACGGCAAGTTCCGGCCTTAATATTCGGGCGGAACGGAATCCGGGGCTAAGCAGAACCATGAGTCACCTGCTACTCGAGGATCAGTAGCCCGGGATGACACCCTTGCCTGATACACATTTCCCCCCTAGTCTTGTGACAGCCATGGATAATGAAAAGATCGACAAAACAAGGCTGGCTATCGCGGCAGGTAAACGGAACTTTGACATGGGTGTCGAAGTCGACAATGAAGGAAACCTGGGTGTCAAAGCATTAAAGATTAACAGGATTTCTTTTTTTAGACAGCCATTTTAGTTTCACTTTAAGAATGGGATACTTTAAGTTAGAGTAACTTCATTCGGTTTCCTAATATTTCCATCTATATAGCCTGTGACCACAACACAAATCACAAAATGTGCGAAATTTGAGAGGAAAAACCAAAATGCCTATGTTGCTGATTAGTTCTAGCAAACAATTGAATTTATAGATATACTATATGTTATGTCAGTTGATGAAACCAAAACGATCGCTAAGAGTTGATTCAGAAATGTTCTACTTTTTTTAAATTTAGCCGACCGAAATGAACAAAAATTTAGAAAAATTAGTCATTCTAGTGCCATTTTTAGCTACAACCAGATCTGTATAGGTGTAACTAGTAAATATGTTAAAAAACTGTGGTCCTTATGGGACAGTCTATGGGGGGGGGGGGGGCAAATACCCCCCCTGCCAAATGTCGCCCCTCTCAGTGATTTCAAGTCGAGCTCACAGCACTTTTTCCAACCATTCTCGTTGTCGTATCATATTCTCAGATAGAGTAAAGATTCTTTTTCCGCGAGTGTACATGGCAAAAATCATATGTGGGACGTATCGATTTCGAGGAAGGAACCCAACATGTAACTTATCGTAAGCAGTCGCCCTGTAAGCATCTTGAGATGATTCTTGGAAAGAAGGAAGGGAGTAATGAGAGGCCACACGTAGGGTTATGGCACAGTATGAAGTGTACCTGTCAGTGATGCGAAAAACAATTTTCCATTATTACCGTAAGGACAATAATCCAGAATTGCTTTATAAGGACAAGGTAATATGTAGTAAGGAACAAGTGAATTAGGCAAATAACTGGACTGAAAACCCGATAACAAGAATTATTGACAAAATATTATTGTAATACCTTTTCTTATCTCTGAATGTGTTTTCACATCTCATAAGCTCATAAGTATTAAATCTCAGGGTAAAAATACAAATATATCTATGTTCAATGATGGAAAAATCCTGAAAAAAATCAAGAGTTATAATCCAAAGTTTACGAGAACAGTTCAAGGGCTGCATGACCTAAGGCAGCCGTAGCTTTAAGCGATTTTCAAATGGTGAGAGTTGATTCATGAATATCTTACCTAAAGGCCTTTTTTGTAACATCCCAGAACCCCATATACTTTGATACATTGTTTGATGCAATATTATGGTTGCAACATAACATGAAATCATCAAAATGTGTTCTGACAATGGGGTTTCGTAGATGATTTCTCTCTCTCTCTCTCTCTCTCTCTCTCTCTCTCTCTCTCTCTCTCTCTCTCTCTCTCTCTCTCTCTCTCTCTCTCTCTCTCTCTCTCTCTCATCCGCTCTCCATCTCTCTATTGCATGCACATGAGCATGATTTGTGGAGGCCATTAGACCAAAAGACCACATTGGTGTTTCGAACCAGCACCCCAGCGAGGCCTAGATGACGATTATATCTGATCTCATCTGACCTTTCAGTTCGGCTCCAGAAGACACCGTGCCCAGGTCTCCAGCCAGCCAGCCAGCCAGCCTCATCAGGGCTGGCGGGCTGGCTAGCTCTTACATCTGGCGGCAGCGTGGTAGTTGCGTCCTGCTGACTCGCAACACTGACACACAGTCTCCGAAATCCGCTCGACCATCGCTCCTTCGATACGACCATTTCTTCAAAACCACATGAGTACACATGTTGGGCCTTTTCACTTTCTTCCCCTCCCTTCTTCTCCCATAAAAGTATTAAGCTGTATGTGCAGTCACTCTCACCTCGGTTTTGTAGGGTAAATGTGTTAAGTATGGGAATGTTTGTGTGAGATAGAGTTCTCATCCTTTCCTCTGACCTCAGGTCGCATTACTTTGGTCAACAAAGACGAATATCGTTAATTAATTAATGAATGATCTCGTTTTGAGGTTTATATTGTTTCAACTACAACAAATTTAACGCGTTTGTGATTGTCTCTCAAACTGAGAATTAACTCTAGTGACTTTGCAGTTATTTCACAAAATGTATGTACTTCACTCTATTCTTGTACGAGTTTCGTGATTGACTGTTAAAATTCACTCGTGTGTACTCCTTCAGTTCGTTTAATTATCTTATTGATTTAATTTATCTTATCACGAATACCTTCGCATTTATTTCTTCTCTCATTATAGCGCTCCCCGTCTAGACCTAACTTCAGTTTCCCTCACTTACAGGTGGTCGGCACATGAGATGGTCTGAGAGATAGCTCGTTGTTCCCTTTATTAAGTTGTTCACCATCGCCGGAATACGCACAGCTTTGTTGCATAGCTCAATGGTGACACGTTCTATCGGCGATAGAGCGGAGCTTGTAACATCTTCCCCTAAATCATAGTACACAGGGATGCCCGATATAACCCGGGGTTGCATAAATCGCTTACCAGATCTACGCTCCGATGTTAAGATAATGGGTACAAGTAAAACCGAAGTTATTCGTTCGATCGGCAACTTTTATTTGAGTCCGTGTGACCCACAGGTATTCCGTTCTTAAGTGTAGGACGAGGGTTTAAGCTAGAATCATTATTCGTTTAATAACCACGCTCTTCTCACCCTCTAGCAGTCGCTAACATGTTCATGTTTTGAGTAAATTGCTAGTCGATCATGTGATTTGTGATAGCTGTCACGAGCGTCCATCACAGATTCGCAGAGTAAAGCGGGTTATTTATAGATTTTCCCGTCTAGTTTCAGTTTACTTTTGGGTACAGGGACCTCCCGCCGATGAACTCTTTCGTAGTCTGCAGAGCTAGATATTGGCTAACTCAGTATTTCAGAATTATATAGTAAATCCAAAATCTAGATAATATAGAATCGTGGATTGCAAATTTACTTGCGAGAAAGCCTGCAAATAAAATTTCACCCTCCACTAATGCGTACATTCTGTCACACACCATTATATGTTGAATTCAGTGCTGTAGTTTAAATAATTTTGTATTAATACAATGATTTATCGCATTATTGTTAAATGAATGTTAATCTTCGTATTTGTGTTATGTTTTCTGTGTGAGCTAACTCTCACCTTCACGCTCACTATCGCTCTCACACACACTCTCTCACCCATCCTCGCAGAACAAAAGACACTGAAACCTTTTCTTTAATAGGGTTTGTTGCTGTCGTAGTTGTAAGCGTAAAGATCGATGATGTATCTCTTTTGCCCGCGAGTTTGCCAGTCGTGATCAGTGACTAGTACATGATGCACAATTTCTTATTTTATATACATTTCAACTTTGTGCGATGACAGTAAAATCCTTGCGGATTGCCATTGTCGATTTCCTTATCTACACTTATATAGATAAGATTGATAGTTCAAGCCAGGTCCCTGCAGATCGCTACTTACGTCTCACTTCCCTATTTTCTTCTCTATCTTTGTGAAATAAAACACAAAACGAAAGGAAACTGACGATAGTAAAGTAAGAACTAAAATAGAAAAACTGCAAATGTATATGATGACCGGCTAGTAGCACTTAACATCCCCCCCCCCCCCTCTCTGTTGCCTCTCTTTTTCTCTTACTATCTTGGCCCTTATGTGTATGATCTGGTTCCCCGACTATACATAGCAGTTGGACCGACGATAATGGACACGGCACCGAAGGAGGACTGCAGAAACAGTCACCTTAGGATGCTGTGGGAAGGACGTTACTGGAAGATCTCCATAAGCCTGCGGACCTGGAGCAGGTATTAAGCCGCCCCATGATGTAGTGGAATGGCGCCGGGACTCCCGTAGATCCAGCGAAGGACCAGCAACTCGCTAGCGCAGGTTCCAGTCGCCCCAGGATGCTGTGCAAGGGTCCCGCCTGCTCGTCAGCACAGGTATGAGCCGCCCTAAGATGCTGAGGAGGACGCCGTCTGCCCGGACGCCCGTAGATTACGAGGACGTGTGGACAAGCACGCAGCCAAGAAGGATCTGAACGAGATCTACGAGGACGTGTGGACAAGTGCGCCGCCGAGTTAGACCTTAGCGAGGACTACGAGGAGGTCTGGACGAGTAAGAAGTCGAGGAGGACCTGTGTGAGACCCTCGAGGACGTGTGGACATCGAGGATGGACGGATTCACCAAGGACCAGGAAGAAGAAGAGGACGACAAGAACGAGTAACTACGAGGATAGATCGAGGACAGCGCACGCGAGACCGAGATGAACAGCCAATTAAAGAGCGAGCCGTGAGTATGTGGCGAGCAATATGGCATGCACATAAGGACGATTTGTGTAAGCCATTAGACCAAAAGACCATGTGGGTGTTTACTTTGTGGTTCTAGGTCAATTTGGAACTATCACCTTAGTGGGGCCTAGATGACGATTAGATCTGACCTCGTCTTTCCGGCCAGCCAGCCCTGGAGGGCCGCCGGACCCGCGACACCACACTCAGGGCATCGTCTTCATTAACTGTGTTGTACTCTTCTCCTGAATAAAAGAGTCAAGCCATAAAAGTACTATTACCGCCCTGCTAACCACTAAATTGTGGCATGTAAAGCCTCTTACACTCTTGCCCTCTGTCTCTCAATCTGGCACACAACAAAGCGACTTCAGATTCCTTGAATTACAATTTGTAACAGAGAATAGAGGATCGTAGAGAAAATAGATGCCAAAACGGACCTGTCTGGGACACAGCACTAGAAGAAAGAATATATATATATGTAAATGTATATGTGTGTGTGTGTGTATATATATATATATATATATATATATATATGTGTGTATATATATATATATATATATACGTATATATATGTGTGTGTGTGTGTGTGTGTGTTTGTAGGTGTGTGTGTATGTTTGCATGATTATTTATTTATATGTTTACATGTAAATTCTAAAATATTTATATATACATATTATATAAATATATAGATTGATAGGTGGATAAATAATAAATACTTTTTGGAAACAGTCTGAAACCACTGACACTGATACATGTTTTGATGTTGGTTCGTGGTTACTACAGAACCTATCATGAAACTACTTCAATATGCCAGTTTTAATTTAAATTAACAGTAAAACATAGAACTATATTTACCATTTTGTATAATGGTCAATTTAGCATGTGTCTATGAAGTTTGAACATGTAATATGGCATTAATAGCAATTAACACTGAATTTTCAGAGGAATATTGTAAAGTGAAGAAAGTTTAATAAATATGCTAAACTAAGTCTAGAAAACAACAATTTCTATGTCATTATTTTAACTGGATGCTTGTAAATGGCATTTTCATTGTAAGAGTAGTCTCCTTACAGCGAGTTGAAAACCATTACAATTTAAGCGAAGACACCACCATGACAACTCAAAAAATAAGGACTATGATCAACTCCAGGCTCCTTGCGCTCATCTGCATATAGTTTTCAATAATGTCTACTCTTTAAATCCGTAAAGAGGAGCTTGTATCATTTGATCGGGGAAGAGAGAGAACAGAATATGGGGGGGGGGGGAGAGTATCTGTA
>NC_061850.1:14677270-14682270 GCF_019202785.1 Penaeus chinensis | reverse complement strand
AGCACATGGAAGTTCACCCCGTTCTAGGACACCTCAAGGATCTCAGTCTAGTTATAATAAGTATGTGATTACTGTATGCATATGTGTGTGATAAGAGAGACAGACAGACACAGACAAACGTTTACAAATTTGTACTTGACCTCAGTGAACTCCACTCCATATCTCTGTATAAAGGTTCTGTCAGCACCAGAAGCTTCAGGTGCAGGCCTAATTTCACTGAAGGGAAAGCTGATGGATTAGGGTATTAGTGGTTAGGATTTAGCCTCTGCTACAATAACTAGAGAGAGGAGTTTTAAAAAAAATTGTTAAAATAAGTAGGTCACCTCTTATCAACATTCAAAGCCAGTATTACAGCTTAACCCAGTCAATCTAGGTAATATGGCTCACACCTCATGAAAAATACAACTATTGGCAGGAGTAACAGGAATGACTCATCATGAGTACACAAAGCTTTAGGAGAAAGATTATACTCAGTAACATTTATGAAGGGTCTCTTGAATTATTTCTGAGGGTGGAATGTACCATGGCTAGAAGAGCACCCATTCCAGGAGAGGACAATATTGCCATGCTCAGGGTCCTGTTCCTGCCCACTGCGATAGTTGGTGCTGGATGTTAGAGAAAATTTGAATAATACTATAATATAATGTTTCATATTGTTATTACATAGATTTTTTTGGACATAATATAGTCTGCTCAACAAAAACAGTCTATTGCCATCTTGGTACAGGAAGGTGTGTTGTATATATGTATATACCTTGGAAAATATTTAAAAAGCAAAACATGGTTATGCAGAAAAAAGATAACCTCACAATATATATATATATGTATATATATATATATATATATATATATATATATATACAAATTTTATAGCTTAGAGTACATAATATATGGCTATAATAAATATAATATAATATTAATAATATAATATTTAATAAGATATATATATATATATTTATATAATAAAGATATATATATAATACATATATAATATATATAGATCGATATAGATAGATAGATATAAAGCAAACGCGGTAACTAGAGACGTACCTAACATCACAGATATAGATAGATAGATAGATAGATAGATATGAAGCAAACGTGGTAACTAGAGACGTACCTAACATCACAGCAGAAGAAATAAAAAGAGCACTGAAAGGCATGAAGTGAGGGAAAATACCAGGTGAAGACAGAATTAGTAGAGACGTTATAATAGATGCAGGAGAAATTGCAACAATGAAATAAGCCATCTTTTTAACCCAATGGCGCCGGGTATAGAAAATTAAAAAAAACTCTACGCTCTGGCGAACAGTGGCAGCGCGCAGACTCTGAGCGCGTGAATTCGGTACATCAAGCCGAATCATTGCCTCGGGGCGTTTTGGCGCGGCGCCGCTGCGGACAGCCGCTCGCCTCACATCGTGCGTATTGTTATGACGGCGATAGCCGTGACCCGTCGCCATTGGGTTAACAAATGCCTTCTCAACAGAAAAACTCCAAAAGCCTAGAAAATGCAACAATTCATTGAGACTTCCAGGGATCTAAAAACCTACCAACCCATAAGCCTCCTTTCAGTTACTGACAAAAGTCATCATAGCTCATGTATCTGACAGTCAGGTTTCTAGCTAGCCTTGAGAACAGGCAGGCCTATGCAGTGGATTCTTAACAACAGAATCCACTCTCACCCAGAAAAAAGAAAAAAGAAACAAATATAGGAAACTCCTGTATATGACATTTATTGATTAGTCAGTAGAGAAGGTGTTTATTGTAACATATTGGAAGATATATATATATGAAGATGAGGCAGCAGCCATCAAGCTCCACATGGAAACCATTAAAATACCAATTTAAAAAAGGCTGTTAGACAGGGTGACACCATCTCACCAAAACTGTTTGCTTTCCTGGAGGAAATATTCAAGAAGCTAGAATAACGGAAAGGGTACCAAAATAAGAGACGAATACCTAAACAGATTTGCAGATGATATTGTTATCTTCAGTCAGTCTGCAAATGATATGTAGCAATTAACCCCTTACTGACTGATGCAGAAGAAGAAAAAAAAAACAAAAAAACTATATACTCTGGAGATTAATGGCAACGAGCCGACTTTGAGCGCAGGAGTTCACTACATCAAGCCAAATGCCTGGCTTGATGTAGTGAACAGTCATACTCCATAGATCGGGTGGTTTGATATGACACCGGTCGTGTTCCGTCGGAATGGGGTTAATAAACAATTAAGTTAAATTCAAACAGATACATATACAAGGCGAAGCGTTAGAGGTAGTGGACTAGTAAATATATCTAGGGCAACTCATACAAAGATATCTGAGGAAGAGGAAATAAAGCGACACACCAGTCTAGGCTGGAGTGCCTTCAGCAAACACAGTAGCATACTAAGAGGTTCCTTGTCATTATGTTTAAAAAGGAAAGTCTTTGACCAATGCGTCCTCCAAGTTATGATCTATAAATTAGAAACATGGACTACAACCAAATTACTGGAGAGAAAACTTGTAAGTGCCCAGAGAGTGATTGAGAGGTTGATGCTGAAAATTAGCTTAAGAGATTGGATGAGGAGGACATTGATCAGGGAATAGATAAAATTGGAAAATATACTTGTCAACATCAAATAGAAGAGATGTCTTAAGGCAGGCCATATCTATCAAAGACAGGACAACAGATGGACAAAGAAAGGAACGGACTGGGCTATAGGTTGCATAGAGAGACCAAGAACCAGACCAGTGACAAGTTGGCATGACAAAATAAGGAAATGTGTGTGTGTGTGTGTGTGTGTGTGTGTGTGTGTGTGTGTGTGTGTGTGTGTGTGTGTATGTATGTATATATGTATGTGTATATATATATATATATATATATATATATATATATATATATATATATATATATATATATATATATATATATTTATATATATATATATATTTTATATATATATATATATTTTATATATAAATATATATATATTTTATATATAAATATATATATATTTTATATATATATATATATTTTTTATTTATATATATATATTTTATATATATATATTTTTTATTTATATATATATATATATTTTATTTATATATATATATATATATATATGTAAATTATACATATATATATACATTATATATATACATTATATATATATATATATTATGTATATATATATTTTATATATATATATATATATATATATATATATATATTATGTATATATATATTTTATATATATATATATATATATATATATATATATATAATCACAATCTTTTCAAACTTTGTCTTGCATTTTTTGTTTCCAGTCTGGCCCCCAAATTTCATTATTTCGTCATGCCAACTTGTCATTGGTCTAGTGTGAGTGAGTGAGAGAGTGAGTGGAAATAATGTTAAACCCCCTTTCTAAATACCAAATAAGTCCAATTGAGCCTAATGGGGTTTCCTTCCCATCACCAACACCTTCAGCTGAATGCTTACAACAGCAAGTTCACATCATCCAGCCCACAGCCAAATTTTCTTATGACTGCATGTTCACGTCATCTGCCCCACAAACCAAATTTATTCATGACGTGATGGATTGAAGGGGTTAATTACTTAGTAGAGTACTATCATATTATAGAGGGAAAGATGATTACTTATAATTAACAAGAATTCCATGTCTTTGCACATTCTATTTTGCTTACAGCCATGATCTGGACATAGAATACATTTCAGGTGTTTGTACCTTTGTAAGCCAATTTGAGACATAAAGTTGACAGTTACCTATGACAAGGTGTTATTATATGCAACAGGATTGACAACCATCAGTTGCATGTTATATATCCAGTGGTGCTGTGGAAAGCAGATTCTCTATCACTAACAAGCTGTGAGTCAGACTAAAAAATGACAATTTCATTAACCATGGTCATTGGGGTGATGAGGACTCGTAAATACTTGGCAGGTCAGATGGGTGAGGTAGAGGACAGAATCATATTGTTAGTAACTTTGACAGGAGGGTGGTATAGGTGAGAATAGACAGCATGAAGTAGTCAGGCAGGCATGGTGCAGTTAGATATATACCAGAAAAGGGTCTGGTAACAATGGGTGGATGTTAACCCCTCAATGACAGCATCAAAAATCTCTGTTTCACTGATTCCGGTGACTCCTGGCAACTGTCCTGCCGTTTAGCCAGGGAGTCCATTACATGTAGCGGAACTTTCCACTCAACACACTCTAACATGTTGCGACGCCTATAGCTGTATAGTCTGTTTGTTATGACAGCCATGTGCATGGCCTAGCAGATACGGGTTAAAAGATGTGGGAAGGCAACATTGGCAGGAAGCATATTAGGGTGGAAGGTAGCACAAGTCAAGGTCTAGTGATAGTGTGACCAGGAAGAGGTTTGGCTGCACCTTTGGTTGGCTGAGGATAGATGGTGTGAAGTACCACTTCCCAGTGTTGTAAGATATTGTTTATGAATGCCAAGGGAACATGGTTGTGCTTACACCATCTGTATAACAATGAAATAGAGAATTTTATACACTGGGAAATGATTGTTGAAGAAAATTTGTCTTTCCTTTCAGAAACTACCCAAATAGAGGAGTGGGCCGTGGAAATTCTAGTAACTACAGAAATAATGAGAGTCCTGCCAGAGAAGCATTTCCACCTTTTGCTGTAAGTATGAATGGTTATTTTATCAAATTTTGTGTATGTGTGAGAGAGACAAATGTCTAAAAAAAAAATTGTTTTTAATTAAACTGTTTTTGTGAGATCTATATATTTGAGGTATGCATATTTCTTGAACTTTCCTTGTCTATTTCTCTTAACCCCTTCCCGAAGGGTCATGCCTAAAGCGTGAAAACAAACCGCTCGAAATGTGGCATGCGGCTGTACGCCACGGCGGTGCGTTGCCATGGTTTGCCAGAGCGCAGAGTTTTTTTTTTTTGTTTTTTTTTTTAACTCTATGCTCTGGCAATCAATGGCAACATACCGACTTTTAGCGCAGGAGTTCGGTACA
>NC_061850.1:14644770-14664770 GCF_019202785.1 Penaeus chinensis | reverse complement strand
ATACATATATATACACATACATACACATACATACACATACATACACATACATACATACATATGTATGTGTGTATATATAATATTTATGTATACATACATATACAGATATATACACACATAACTATTTATATATGTGTGTGTGTGTGTGTGTGTGTGTGTGTGTGTGTGTGTGTGTGTATTTATATGTATATGTATATATGTATATACATACATGCATACATACATGCATACTCGTACATACACATATATATATATATATATATATATATATATATATATATATACACATACATATATATATATATATATATACATATATATACATATATATATTATATATATACATATATATACATATATATATATACATATATATACATATATATACATATATATACATATATATATGTGTGTGTGTATTCACACACACACACACACACACACTCATATGTATGTATGTATATAAATGGAAAATTTGATTGGCAGTTTAGTGTTGATGTATATATTGCCATCACATTATGACCTAAATTTAAATGTTGCCAGAGCCCCCTTTATATTGCATCATACTGAAAATCTTCCTGCATCAATTTATTAATGGGTTAAAGGATCAACCCATTATTGATGGTGCCCATCTATTCTTGCTATAAAATGCCGAAAGTCAAATGCCAGTTGGCAAGTATTCACACCACATGCAGTCAGTCAGCCCTATGTTGTGCGCCCTATACAGTTGTTTGCTTGTTTGGCTTTGGGTGCAGCAGTTCAAGAACTAAAAGCTTGTTTTTGGCTCAATGTTGAAAAATCATGTGTGCCACAACCAAATATACATATAGCTTCGGATTTTTCTCTTGATTGGCTGATTGTGCACGGTCCCCAGCATGTGGGTCTGGTTAGCTTGTGGAAATTCCATCACCATTGGGTTAATAGCTGTAGAGGCACTGCTTTCAAAATCTTGCTTCTTTTGAAATTTACATGCACCACCTGCTTGAATGCTCATGTTGCCAGGGGTTTCAGTTTTTCTTCTTCTTTCTTCTCTCCTCTCCTTTCCTCTCCTCTCCTCTCCTCTCCTCTCCTCTTTTCTTTGTCAGTTTTTGGTCTGTTTTCTTATCTTCATGAGAGATTTTACATTTACTCATTTTTCTTTTGTCATCTTTACTCAGTCCTCCCTTCCACTTTTTTTATTCATTGATTATATTATCATTCTCATTTGAGAGGTCTTAACCTCTTCTTTACAGTTTCTTGTTATCTAATTGATCTCTCTCTCTTTCTCTCTCTGTGGACACTGTCTTGTCTTTGATATGATTAGTGATATATGTATGTGTGTGTGTGTGTGTGTGTTGGTTTTCCTCCTTTTCCTTTTCCTTTACCATTTCCTTGACCAGATAATATGTGAATAATGCAAGCACAATGCTACAGCCCTTCCTGCTTGTAAAACTAATGTTTGTCTGATAACAAACATTAGTTTGTAGAAGCACAGCCAGTTTGGATAGATTCGTTGGCATTTTCCTCTGGTATTTTGCAAAGCATATACACTTCCAAAATTTTCTCTCTCTCTCTCTCTCTCTCTCTCTCTCTCTCTCTCTCTCTCTCTCTCTCTCTCTCTCTCTCTCTCTCTCTCTCTCTCTCTCTCTTCGATCACTTCTCCCTCTTCTCTTTCTTCTATCTCTTCCCCCTCTTCTATCTCTTCTCCTTCTTCTCTCGCTTCTCCCTCTTCTATCTCTTCTCCCTCTTCTCTCTCTTCCCCCTCTTCTCTCTCTTCCCCCTCTTCTCTCTCTTCCCCCTCTTCTCTCTCTTCCCCCTCTTCTCTCTCTTCTCTCTCTTCTATCTCTTCTCTCTCTATTATCTCTTCTCCCTCTTCTCCCTCTTCTATCTCTTTTCCTTCTTCTATCTCATCTCCTTCTATCTCTTCTCCCTCTTCTTTCTCTTCTCTCTCTTCTCTCTCTTCTGTCTCTTCTGTCTCTTCTCTCTCTTCTCCCTCTTCTCCCTCTTCTCCCTCTTCTCTCTCTTCTCCCTCTTCTCCCTCTTCTATCTCTTCTCTCTCTTCTCTCTCTTCCCCCTCTTCTCTCTCTTCTGTCTCTTCTCCCTCTTCTATCTCTTCTCCCTCTTCTATCTCTTTTCCCTCTTCTATCTCTTCTCCCTCTTCTATCTCTTCTCTCTCTTCTCCCTCTTCTTCCTCTTCTATCTCTTCTCCCTCTTCTCTCTCTTCTATCTCTTCTCCTTCTTCTATCTCTTTTCCCTCTTCTCCCTCTTCTATCTCCTTTCCCCTTCATATCTCTTCTCCCTCTTCTATCTCTTTTCCCTCTTCTATCTCTTCTCCTTCTTCTATCTCTTCTCCTTCTTCTATCTCTTCTCCTTCTTCTATCTCTTCTCCTTCTTCTATCTCTTTTCCCTCTTCTATCTCTTCCCCCTCTTCTCTCTCTTCTCCCCCTTCTCTCTCTTCTCTCTCTTCTCTCCTCTCTCTTCTATCTCTTTTCCCTCATCCCTCTCTTTTATCTCTATCCTCTTCTCCCTCTTCTCTCTCTTCTCCCTCTTCTCCCTCTTCTATCTCTTCTCCTTCTTCTCTCTCTTCTCCCTCTTCTCTCTCTTCTCCCTCTCCTATCTCTTCTCTCTCTTCTCCCTCTTCTTCCTCTTCTATCTCTACTCCCTCTTCTCTCTCTTCTATCTCTTCTCCCTCTTCTCTCTCTTCTATCTCTTCTCCCTCTTCTCTCTCTTCTCCCCCTTCTATCTCTTCTCTCTCTTCTCCCTCTTCTATCTCTTCTCCCTCTTCTCTCTCTTCTCTCTCTTCTCCCTCTTCTATCTCTTCTCCCTCTTCTCCCTCTTCTATCTCTTCTCCCTCTTCTCCCTCTTCTATCTCTTCTCCCTCTTCTATCTCTTCTCCCTCTTCTCTCTCTTCTCTCTCTTCTATCTCTTCTATCTCTTTTCCCTCATCCCTCTCTTTTATCTCTTTATCCTCTTCTCCCTCTTCTATCTCTTCTCCCTCTTCTATCTCTTCTCCTTCTTCTCTCTCTTCTATCTCTTCTCCCTCTTCTATCTCTTCTCCTTCTTCTCTCTCTTCTATCTCTTCTCCCTCTTCTCTCTCTTTTCTATCTCATCTCCCTCTTCTCTCTCTCTCTCTTCTATATCTCATCTCCCTCTTCTCTCTCTCTCTCTCTTCTATATCTTCTCTCCTCTTTCTCCTCTCTCTCCTCTCTCTCCTCTCCCCCCCCCCTCTCTCTCCTCTCTCTCCTCTCCCCCCCCTCTCTCTCCTCTCTCTCCTCTCCCCCCCCTCTCTCTCCTCTCTCTCCTCTCCCCCCCTCTCTCTCTCTCTCTCTCTCTCTCTCTCTCTCTCTCTCTCTCTCTCTCTCTCTCTCTCTCTCTCTCTCTCTCCTCTCTCCCTCCCTCTCTCTCTCTCTCTCTCTCTCTCCCTCCCTCCCTCCCTCCCCCCCTCCCTCTCTCCCTCTCTCTCTCTCTCTTTCTCTCTCTCTCTCTCTCTCTCTCTCACCTCTCTTTTCCTCCAGCTCAGTTTTCTCTTCCAATTTCTCACAAACCTTCTGTGTCTTTTGTCTATCTCTACTCCTTTCATATTGATTTAATTTTTCATGTAACCATCTCTATTGGCATAATTATTAGTGGATTTTTTTTTTTTTTCTCTTTCTTTTTATATAGGCAGGTTAGATATATTTTAATAATTCTGCATTAGAATTACATTCCAGTGTCTGAAGCATTTCACTTTTCAAGGTTGAACAAAACTTGCCTGAGCCGTTGTCTGAGCAGAAAGGAAATGAAACTGGAACTATCAATAGAGAAATTGGGAATACGGGTCCTCCTGTCCAAGGTGCCAACCCACATACCTCACCAGCTATGGAGGAACCTAGTCTTCAGATAGAAACTATAAATCAAACACAATATATGCATCCTGCTAATGGAGAAATGCAGCCTGCAATGTATACACAGGTGAGAATTTGTGTATGTGTTTATTGAAAAGAAAAAGCCTAATATACTTTCATCTTCTATAGGGGATTCCCATTTTTGTCATTTCACTTTTTCATTACTGACAGTTTTGTAGATTCATTGTCAACCCCTCAGTTACGGGTATCAGAAATCTTTAGGTGTCATAAACTCTGGTGATTTCTGACAATGTCCAGCAGCTGGGCACGGGAGTCCACTACATATAGCGGAACTTCCCGCACAGCACGCTCCAGCACATACAGCCATACCCCACAGACCATGCTGTTTGTTATGACAGTTATACACGTAACCTGTCAGAAAGGGGTTAATTGCTTTTCATTATT
The DNA here is from genome assembly GCF_019202785.1 of Penaeus chinensis. Taxonomy (NCBI): domain Eukaryota; kingdom Metazoa; phylum Arthropoda; class Malacostraca; order Decapoda; family Penaeidae; genus Penaeus; species Penaeus chinensis. The sequence goes on along the minus strand of NC_061850.1, from coordinate 14,660,502 downwards.
TCTTCATTATGGTCACCAAACACATGAGAAAAAAATTAAAGAAGTTGCAGTGTGCAATAAAATAGCAAGAACAGTTTGTGTCTGCTATCCAGCCACTGAAACAGCCTGATACCACAGTGCCAGTTCACTCTGAGGCGCTGGTGTTTAAGGGGACCGTCCCTGAGAAAATGCCGATTTTCACTTTTGTGTTGAAAAATATAAAATGGTCTTACAGATTTTAATGAAATTCGGTAGAGTGAAAGAGTACTTTATTACGCATCTTTATACTGAATTTTATTTAATTTGACTGAAGGGAATTGTAGGCCCAACTAAAAATTGAATTAACTCTAGCCTTCTCACGTCCCAGAGGTATCACTTAATTTTTTAAATATTACTTTTACTGAGAAAACCTCTATGTCATATAAACAAGAGAGAAAAAAAAAATTAAAAAGTTGTTTTAAAAAATATTTTGAATTTTAAAAAGATGATAAGTAGTTCTATGCACATACTGATGATCTGTTTAGGGGGAAAAGCGTTTTGAGATCGGACAAAAACTGTAAGCCGTGGGAAGTCTGAAATATGAAAAAAACAGTCTTTACGAGTAATCGACCTTCAAACTTTTTTATATAATTTTCTATTAATTTTCCATATTTTTTCGCTTGCTTACTGGCTACTTTTTACATAAGAGAAAGCCCAACCATTGTTCTATCTCTTGTTCTTTATTTCATTCAGATCGGATCAATAGTTATTGCACAGCATCACAAAATACAATATAACATAGCACTGAAGTCATCCTGCGCCGTAACTATGCAGTTCACGTGACCATAAAATAACGTTGTAATATCACATCCACACACTGCTAAACTCGTTTTTCTGCCGTCAGGAGTCCTCTATTCCTCATATTAGCCTCCATCTCGGTTGTCCCGAAAATGGGAGGTAGGGAAGATAAGAGGGTGTGGGGTAAATATAAACATGCTCTTACGTAATCACCCATAAGCAAACAGGGTGTACAATGGGAGGAAGGGAGAGTAAGAAGAAAGCTAATAATTACTACTCATGGTTCCTGGTCCCCTTTCAACTGAGATGAGGAAAAATCCTAAACTCAGTTGAAATATCCATTCGGAGAGTATCATGGACTACCAACCCACTGTTGTCCGGGGTTAGGCCCCCGTTTGACCACCTAATTTTTCTTCACAGGAGTTCATATTCACATGGTTAATTCTACAGTAGTATACGAATCTGAAACAGGGCATAACTCATTTTCAACCCCCCCAACCCAGGGACGGTCCCCTTAATTATTGATTTACCATCCAGATTCATTAACCCAATGCCGACAGTCATGATGTGTACATACGTGCTATGCCCACTGTGAGTTACTTGTTTGATGGTTTTTACACATAGACGGCTACACTTGTACTAAGTCACCAATAAGCTGGTTACAAGTACTACCTGTCTCACCCATTTATCCTTTTCTTCGATTTACGAAAATATTTACAGTATCTTATTTTGCTGTTACTAATGTTTATAACATTATAGTAATTATAATGTTTATAATAAAAATAACACCAACGATATTCATAGCACTAGTAACAAATACATTTTTCCCACCAACTCAAGTCAGGTAAGGTCACAAGGTATACTAATTGACTCCTTTGTGGCAGAGCCATGTATGTGCAGAGACATTTCACAAAAAAATATAGAAAATGAGCACAGCATTTTTCCCATTTTTTATTAATTTGGGTTAATAAATATTGGCTGATGCAAACCCTCTCAAGGGTAGACATCAAATTGTGTTGATGCTGGATGTGAAAATGGAAATCATAAAAATGAATAAAAGCTGCAACTACACACTTGATGTTGGATGATTAATCCCTTAGTGACAGGGTGTGGAAAACTAAAAAAAACTACGCTCTGGCGATCAATGGCAACGTGCCAACTTTGAGGGCGGGAGTTCGGTACACCAAGCCGAATCAACGCCTCTAGAGCGCTTTGGTGTGCAGCCGCGGCGTGCAGCCGCGGCGTACAGCCGCACGCCACATTTTGAGCATTTGGTTATGACGTCCAGATAAGTGACCCATCGGGTCACGTATCATTTTGAATATGGAATGTATGGCAATCCTCAACCATCCACCTCAACCACTCCTGATTACTGGTTGAAAAAAATGATGGCTCATCATGACCCTCTCTTATCTACATACTCTGACCCTCATTCCTGTCAGTGCCATGCACTAGCAGCCCCTCCCTCAGAACTCACATGGTGTGAGCAATAATTACACCATTTTCACAACATCAAGTGTTTGGATATCTCTTCTGTATTAATTTTTCTTAGATTGAAATGTAGGAATGCATTTGGGATTTTGTGTATTGCTAATCATCATAGTTTTCAGTACTATATTAACGACAAATAATGGGGATCCCCTGCCTTTTTTATGTGTATGGTATGTTACTAAGGATCCCAAGCCAGAGATATTCTTGAGGTTTACAATCAAAATTGAGCTAGATTATTTACTGATTATTTGTTCTTTGAAGAATATTGTATATTCATCAATATTTGAAGTAAAGGAGATAATGCAAATTTAAGATATTTTATATCACTAGAAAATCAATATTTGATTTTGATACAAAAAATTAGGAACAAATTTGAAAATGTAATTAATTAATGTGAATTATTGACCTACTAGAAGCAAAAAATATTGAAATGATGAAGTCCCTCCTTGAAAAGGATAGTTTTATGCATGTAATGTCAAAGTTTTATCAAATTTGGGAATAACAGTAGAATAATTGTTCATTTGAGTGTAAGATATTTTAATTGGCTTTTAAAAAGTAATTGAAAAGAAAGCAATTGAATATGAGAAAATTTGCCAGCTGTGCACCATACTACAACTTACCTCTGGAGTTGGAGGAGCTAAAAGTGAAAGCCACTAAAGATTTTTCTTTCCTTCTTCTTTTTCTTTTTCTTCTTTTTCTTCTTCTTTTTCTTCTTTTTCTTCTTTTTTTGGAGGAGAGGTATTAGTGCAGACTCTTTGGCTAGCTCTATTGTTTTAACCAGATATGAACCATTAAAATTCATAAAGGGTGAATTTTAGCACATAAATCATTCACCCACTATGGGTGGAAGATGTAACACCTAAAACTTGGCGCTTTCTTGCTACTTATGTGAACCTATAAGTAACCTTCATTCTTGTTTACGAGATCAGTCTGTGTATCAGCTACTCACATTGTCTTCTGGTGCTCTGCCAGTGTGACTGTCTTGAAGTATGACACATGAAAGGGAAGTACTGAAACCATGGTAGTAGCAGCTTTGCATATTACTGCATACAATCTTTTATTTTGTAAAAATGAGATTTGCAAAAATGAGTGATTTTTAAACTTATTATCCGTAAATAAAACCACTTTCAATCTTGTAAACCTTATTTATTTAAATGGATTCAGGCTACTACACGTTCAATCTAGCAACTAAAATGCATATCACGTGTACCTGAATTTACAAAAGGATTAAGATAATGTTTTGCATACAAGTGGTATTAAAAAAAAAAGAAACTTCACGTTGTTGGTGTGTTGCTGGTTGTGCTATGCACTGGCTGCGTCTGAAAAAGGCTCTGGAGGAAATCCCAGTTGGCTGCTTATAGTCCCTGGAGTGGAGGCCAAGTGAACCCCATATTCTCCCAGAGGCAATTGGCTAAGTGCCAAGCTTTGTCCTAACTTGAACAACTGACAGTTTCCACTGTTTTATATAAAAAAACAAATTTTAGCATGCCATGAAGACCATACAGCACAACACAACATTCCCCTGGACTCATTTTCATTGATCTTAAGTATACCTAGTGATCTATATCCTGTTCTTGTTTTGTCAATATGAAGTTGATCAGGCAGGTGATGCAGTTACAACTTTTTTTTTGCATTTGGATAATTATTTTCAGTGAAAACAGGGCAATACTATTTGCAATGTAATAGAAGCTCATTAACCCAATGGCGACGGGTCACGGCTATCGCCGTCATAACAATACGCACGATGTGCGGCGTGCGGCTGTCCGCAGCGGCGCCGCGCCTAAACGCCCCGAGGCAATGATTCGGCTTGATGGACCGATATCACGCGCTCAGAGTCGGCGCGCTGCCGCTGTTCGCCAGAGCGTAGAGTTTTTTTTAATTTGCTATACCCGGCGCCATTGGGTTAACCTTATACCGATGGGTCACGCCTTTCGGCGTCATAACAAACCGCTTGTTCTGTGGAGTGTGGCTGTACACCTTGGCGAAGTGCCAAAGCGCAAAGAGCAGGGCGTTCGACTTGATGTAGCAAACTCCCGCACTCAAAGTCGGCTCGTTGCCATTAACCCCTTCCTGGTATTTTTTCAACCGTCATCAAGGGGTTAATCTCCAGAGTGTAGAGTTTTTCCATTTTCATTTTCTTCACCCGTCAGTAATGGGCTAAAGGTGATATACCTGGGGCCCTATTTTTAATCTCTTGTTTACATGGAGGGGCAGTACCAATTTCAGTACAAAAATGTCGAGAATATTAGAATTTTTTATTGGCTTGTATTATAGGAAAATATGTATGGATTTTCCACTCAAGTAAAATTTATATTTTGCAATTTATTTTATACCTAGTTATCCTATAGAGTATCTTCCCTGTTTCTCTGCTTGTATTTTATGTAGATTTAGAAAGATGTATTGTTCTTAAGTAAGTTTTGGTCTATTTGCATATAATCAGGTCGTTAGTTGCACCCTTAATTTTTTGTTTGTTTATTGTTGTATGTCATTGTATTATTGCATTACACACTACTTTCGATATTATCAATTAAAACACAATTTTTAACACAGTAAGAGAGAGGGTTAGGATTTAGAAGAGAGTAAAAGAAAAGGATGATCGACATTTGGAAAAGTTCATATGAGATGTAAAGCATTTATTTGTGCATAATTGAGAACCACTTTATTTACTTTGATATGGACAATTGTTTCACAAGTCTATATTATCAGCATGACATGCATCAAAACAAGATTTTTCAAACTGCAATAAGGAATTATGTTTATCAATGCTAAACAAAGAGCAGTTGTACAACACATTTATAAAACTGTTGCTAATTGGAAATATGGCTAAAGAATAGACTTTGACTGTGCCTGGGGATCTTCTGTAGTATTCGTAACCATCTCTGAGGATAGCTTTTTATGATAACTTAAGTAGGTAGTTAGGCCACTGTGAGTTTAATGAATTAATTGGCTCTACAAGTAATATTAATGGCTCCACAAGTACATAGTCACTAATGAGCAATTACTAGTACTACTCATCTCCCTAGTTTACTCTTTTCCTTGATTTTCAGAAGTATTTCTTTCATTTTCTGTTACAGTCAATAACATTAAAATAATTATATTGTCTATGATGATAATAAGGGCCATCAGTATTGATAGCATTAGTTTTTTTTTTTTTTTTTTTTTTTTTTTTTTTTTTTTTTTTTTTTTTTTTTATGCAAGGGAATGTGTAAACAGGTGAGGTCACAGGTCAACTTGATTGACTACTTCGTGGCCAAGCACTTGTGGTGTCATTACATGTGTAGAGCTATTTCACAAAACAAAACCACAGTGAGTACTTCATTTTCCCAGTGGCACTTGGTTTATTGACTTTGAATTGCAGCGACACCTACTTAGAGGATGACCAGCATTCTCTTCCTGCCATTCTAAAATGGCAGAACATCTAAAGAAATGGATGAAAATGACAAAGTTCAATATGTGCTGTAACCCACCCATCCCTCTGCACAAGACTGTCTGTTAGGACATCACAAAGGCTAAGGCTATCACCTCTTTATTGATTCTTATATATCACATTTCTCTTGTTACTTTATAAAGATTATTAAATTAATGGCTCCTGCCTCAACATGGTTATTGAATGTGGATCAGACATTTATATCAGAGGCACTTAAAGGTTACCTTGACTGCAGTCAAGTAGCAATGTGAATTTTTTTTGGCACTCTATATTATCCAAATGTTGGCACAAAACAAATATATAATTTTTACATCTGTAAATCTAATTCAAATGGCAGCATATATCATTCACACATCTTGAGTTACGCACAGTCTTACAAAGAAATTGATTAGGTGTGGAGTTTTTATATTTGTGTTGAACAGTTAAATAGTATTCAGTATGATTTTGATTTTGAATTTGAGACTGCATTGATTAAGAAATTTTCTTTGAAAAAGAAATCCTAGTTAGTCTTCCTCAGTCTGTTTTTTCATCCTTTTATCTTAAAATGATTACTGTATTTAACATATAAGGTGCACATGAAAAAAGTAAAAAATTACCCAGGGCCTTACATGTGAAGGTTAGGTCACTTTTATCTTAAATATATCCTACTGAAATAGGCCATCAGATACTGCAAATAGTATAATGAACAAAAATGAAATATATTTGATAACGGTGACAATAATGACTAATAAAGGTAAAGATAATCAGAACATTTAGTGCAGAGTTCATTGCTTGGTCAAATCAACTGCACTTCAAAGTTATTTTTCATATGTTAATATATAATTGATGTGAAAGTATGAAGAATAAAAAAAAAAAAAAAAATTTGGTTGTAGTCAGGAAGATGCTTAGTATGCTGTTGCAAGTTTTTTTTTTTTAGTTCGTAATAATGATATTGCCATAAAAATACATCATATATTTTTTGTAGTCTTATCAGTTTGCATTTATATAGGTCTTTTAAAAGCAGAGAACATCACTGAGCATTCAGAAACCTCAATCTTGAGAAGCTCAATGTAAAAGGGATAGATGAGTTTCAAGTCTCCTCTCTCCTCTCTCTTTCCTTTCTCTCCTCCTCTCAACTCTCTCCTTTCCTCTCCTCTCCTCTCCTTTTCTCTCTTTTCTCTCTCTTCTCTCTTTTCTCTTATCTCTTATCTCTCTCTTCTTTTCTAGACTCATCTCTCTCTCTGAACTTTTCACTCTATCTTTTTATTTTATATTCACTTGCTATTCTTTGTTGCTTCTCTGCCTCTTCTCTTTTCTCATCTCTGCCTCATCTTTTTTTCTCTTTGACTTTATCTTTCTTAACACATACACACACATTAAATTGCAATACATCAACACAATGTACACATGCATGTGGAATGGAGTTATTTGTTTGATTCATTTTGTCATGAGCTTTCATCATGCATTTGTCACTTCCTGGCTATACACTATGTTATCAGCTGGCTGGCTCACCATCACCACACAACGGTGCCATGTACACGATCAGCTATCCACCACCTTATCCCAGTCCAGGCCTCTTCCAGGTGAGTATGCATGCATTGCATGGTTGTTTGAGGGGATGATGCCCACACCTTTACCTGTTCTTGATATTAATTTCTTAGTTAACTCCTATAATATCAACAAAATTGTTTCCCCAGCTATTCAGATGTGACTACTCTTCATACCATAAGACAAAATAGAAAGGTCTAAAAGTGGTTGCATCGTATGAATCGTGCCAATTTTAGAAGCTTAAGGCTGACGTCAAACTATGTCACAGTCCTTATTAGCAAATGCAGATACGTAGCCATCTTAAGTTTCTAAAAACCAGCTTTATACCAAGTTCCACTACTGAGATTGAGCCCTGGTACCTGAGCTACCTCCAGCTGCCCAGCCATATCTTTACCCTTCCCTGAGCTAGTTTAAATCAAGGCTGTATTCAGAAATTCATCAGAGATAATTGAACTACATGGTAATGTTTAACAACTTTGTAAGAGGACTAAAGGGTATAAATTGTCAGTGCCAGTGAAAAAATAGATAGGCTCTAGCCAAAGAATGCTCAAAGTCTGGCTTCCTTGGTTCCATATACAGTGTAGCTGGCAGAGAGAGAGAGAGAGAGAGAGAGAGAGAGAGAGAGAGAGAGAGAGAGAGAAAGAGAAAGAGAAAGAGAAAGAGAAAGAGAAAGAGAAAGAGAAAGAGAAAGAGAAAGAGAAAGAGAAAGAGAAAGAGAAAGAGAAAGAGAAAGAGAAAGAGAAAGAGAAAGAGAAAGAGAAAGAGAAAGAGAAAGAGAAAGAGAAAGAGAGAGAGAGAGAATCCAGGCATTAGGCTTACATGAGTGGCTGATTGTAGGCCAGGCGTCTACGAGCATATGTGCACAATGATGAGACACGAAGCCTCCTATTTACAGTTATTTACTCTTTTTACACAGAAGTGTTTTTTTACTTCTTGGCCATTTTTCAATATCCATATTTGCCATTTGATTCGCATTATCCAGATGGTAATAGTTTTTTTTTTTTTTTTTTTTTTTTTCCTTTACACATTCAAATCATCTCAATAGGTAGTCTAGACCTCGGTGCAAGAAAAATAAAACTATGTACCATTATATTATTTGTGTCATTTTCAAATTTTACATAATATTCAGTGAAAAGGAGAAAACACACTACCGTGTTGATACTATGGTATAAAAACCCACACTGTAAAACTAGATTTTTCAATTAAATCTAGTTTTACAGTGTGGGTTTTTATACCATAATATTCAGTTTTCTGTAATTCAACCTGCTGGTCACGGCACCAGGAATACAATGCTGAGCATGGAAGTGGTGTCCTCCATGGAGTCTGCGCTCTTTCAGTCACCTGTCTAGATGGATAGATAGGTAGATAGATATAGATGTGTATATAGATATATATACAAATATATATATATATACTTGTATATACATTTATATATTTTTTATAAACATACATACATGTGTATGTATATATGTGTGTGTATTTATTATATATATATATATATATATATATATATATATATGTATGTATTTATTTATTTATATGTATATATTTATATATATATATTTATATTTATATATATATATACATACATACATATACGTAAATATATAATTATGTTTACACACACACACACACACACACACACACACACACACACACACACACACACACACACACACACCACACACCACACACCACACACCACACACATATGAAGTGCTAAAATGAGAAAGTGGATTCTGAACTTTATAAATAACGTCAATTATCCTTTGAAGCTTGTCTAGACCAGGGGGGTGTAAGTAAGAACAAGAGGTTAGGCCATTGGATGTGACAGGGACCAGGGCAGGCTAGGTAGTGGAACCTCTTATGTAAAAAGCATTTTTTAGTCCTGTTTGGTACCATTCATTAGGTGGTATACATATACTTGCAACAGTTGCATATCTGGTATGGCATTCATATTTCCAGGTGTGTTTGCTTGCATATCTCACACCTATAGCCATCATAATAAACCAACTCATGGAGCCGAGTACGGCTATAGGTGTTGTGTAAGTTCTGCCACATGTAACGGACTCTAGGGCCAAACAGCAGGATGGTTGTCAGAAGCCTCTCGAGTCAGTGGCACTGAGAGATTTCTGATACCATCATTGAGTGGTTAATATAATATCAATACCAGATAGGTTGAGGGCAGAAGAAAAGAAAGTCAGTTGAGCAGATAAGACCAAAGCTTTTTGGAAAGCCTCTTGTGTTTTGATATACCAGCTCCCTTTTTTTTTTTTTTTTTTTTTGGTCAGCAGTATCCAGCAGATAAAGTAAAAGCAAATTTTTCACTATTTCAAAATTGGTTTTGGTTGGTATACTAAATTCATTTATTTTAAGTTTCATATCTTTCTCAAATGCTTCTGTTGAAATGTAAGTATCATCTTCCTTTCATATTATGTATGATATTACTTTTTTTTTTTTCTTGTTTAATCAGGTTTTCACTCCAGTACCAGATAGTAGCGGTACCCCAGAATTTACCCCACCACCGCCTGTTACATCAATGCCCAGCAGACCAGATACTTGGGATGGACAGGGACAAGGTGATTTATGCTGTTGATTAGTTTAGTTTTATAAGTTGTATTATTTTTCATCATACTGGAGGCTGGATATATTGGATGTCTGGTGCAGCATAAATGATTCTCCAATTTTTCAGTAGCAGATGCAGAAAGCATGAAAGTAAACCAAGGGATGGCACCAGTCATGGTAAGTACCCATTCATCAGAATCAGAAATTACATTTCACGTTGACAGATGTGGTTAATGAGCATCATTTTCATTTTTTGCCAGATGTGGTTAACCCAATGGCGACGGGTCACGGCTATCGCCGTCATAACAATACGCCCGATTTGAGGCGTGCGGCTGTCCGCAGCGGCGCCGCACCAAAACGCCCCGAGGCAATGATTCGGCTTGATGTATCGAATTCACGCGCTCAGAGACAGCGCGCTGCCGCCGTTCGCCAGAGCGTAGAGTTTTTTTTAATTTTCTATACCTGTCGCCATTGGGTTAATAAGCATCATTTTCATTTTTTAATGTATGATTAAGTTGCCTCAAAGAGTATTCTATTAAATACTGTTATAAGGTTAGATTTGATGTTGGTGTAAAAACCTTCTCTTAACATAAAATAGATATCTCTTTTGTTTTATTGTTCTTAAAGGGCAATTTTTTTCAGGCTTCTTTTAAGGCTCAATCAAATTATTCTGAAATATTGACTTGTATGCATTTTTGATAAACATTCACTTTAACCCAGTCACTCCCAAAAGGAGGGGGAGGTTACTGGGTGGTTTTTATTTTTGAGAATTAGATAAATATTTAAATAAATGCACATAGGATGAACTATTTTAATCATCCTCGTTTAATAGGATTAAACCCAGGTAAAATCATTTTCATTATTGATATTTGTAAAAAAAAAATGTCTGTTGGGTATAGTAAACCAGTACAGTATGAATGTTGAGTCATTTGAGCATGTTATCTTTGTAAATAAGTGAACAAAATAATTGGACACTTGGAGGGGGTCAGTTGTTTATGTATTTAGGGTATCTATAGGCAATGGTAGTGTTCACAGGTTACATTTTTTATTGGAAATGCATGGAAAAGGTGTGTCAGCTGCTTTATCTCCTTATGAAGCGAATGCATAAGATTAATTTCAAAATTCCATACAGAGGATATCATTGTGTACTATCATCATAAACATAGAATAATCAGTATTTCACCTATTGAAGTGCTCGTTAGAACAAAAATGACCAATGTCAAATCAAAACAAATTTGCTGACGGTAGATGGTGCTAATCATAGAGCAAATCCAAACCAAAATATTATTATCATTAGTTATACTTCAGTTTTTTAACCCAATTCTGATGGGTGAAGTAAATAAATAAAAATTTTAAATTCTGAGATTAATGGCAATGAGCAGACTTTGGATGCAGGAGTCCACTACATCAAGCAGAATGTCCCGCTCCAAGCACTAGCGCATCGCCGCTGCGTACAGCCATACTCCGCAGACCGAGTGGTTTATTATGATGATGTTAAGCGTGGCTCGGCAGTATCAGGTTACCATTAGTTCTTTGTATTCAAGTACACATATAGACCCCCTACATAAGCTACAGCATATTATCAGGGAGTCTCAATGGAGAGCATAGTTCATGTATAAATGTACACAAAATTCATTGTGACTTTCATTTGTTCTGATGTTGGTATAAAAGTGTTCTTTTATCTATACACAATGTCATTATCAAATGCCAAATGCAAGATTGCAACACTCAAAAGTCCATACAGGTGTACCTGGCACGAATAACCTGCATCCATAGTTTACCTGTTCGCGCTTATGCCCTTGAACTTCCCAAGAAATAAGCCAGTTTTGGCTCAGACAGTCATTTGGTAATTTCCTCATTCATGTATGTATAACATTGGCTAGCTACCTCAATTATACATTTTTACACCCCCCCCCCCTCCCTCTATCTAAGATGGACCCCTTAAAGCCTTTTTTTAGCCTTATTGCAATATAATTGTTATGCTGCAGCCAAGAGCACAGAGATAGGGTAATTTTATGTATCTCGTACCTTTGATTTTTCCCTCCAGCAGCTGACTGTGCATGAACTCTTGATGCATTTGTAATGCACTGCAGGCTGCTATGGTAATTGGTTTAAAGTCTCTTATCAATACTCCAGATTATTATTATTGTTTATTTTTTATTTTTTATTTCTTTCTTTTTTTTCTTTTATTTATTTATTTGTTTATTTTTTGCCCGCTAATTGTCTTTTATCCTTTATCTCTTAAAGGTGTATCATATGCCAGTAATGTTTGGAGGGTATGATTATTCTTATAATCCATGGGCATACCCAGTTCCAGTAATGCCATCACCACCAATGGAAATGGTGCCACCTCCACCAATGGGAGCTCCACCTCACCAGAATTATCCACCACCATATGTAAGTTTTTATCCACCAGCATGTGGAAGTTTTAAGTCATAGTTTACTCCTTTTATCCATCTGTTACCTCATTCATTTAAAACTAGATTTAAAGCTTGGAAATTTCAGTATCTGATATTTCAATTGCATTCATGAATAAGGTGAGTTTAGTTTACCTTCAGTGTGAAATTTTAAAAATTGTGTAAATATGTATTTAGGATATGATTCAGTTTTTACCTAAAAGTCAGATCACTTGCTGGGCACAGCATATGGAAAAAACGGTTGACTCTGCTTCTAATGGCCAGAATAGGTTCACTTGGTCTTCAAGTGATTGCTTAAAAAATACCTGATAGACTTAAAAAAATAGAAATAGAATAATTTTGTCTTGACCTTTGTATCAGTTTCTCTCTCTCTCTCTCTCTCTCTCTCTCTCTCTCTCTCTCTCTCTCTCTCTCTCTCTCTCTCTCTTTCTCTCTCTCTCTCTCTCTTTCTCTCTCTCTCATGAACTACAAATCTATAGAGTTTTTGGATGTGTTAAACTTCTGTTATTATGTGAAAAGTAATTTGATTTTTATTTCTCTAAAGGCTTGTTATTCTTAGACAAGTTAAATTTGATAATGTAACATGTGGCTTATAATCCAGAATGCCTCTTCCATCTGTTGGAAACTCAAGTGGTAGAGATGTGTCATTACAAAAGACCTATAATCTAGCAAAACAGTAGTCAAAGTACGGTACGTCAATTTACTTATTATATTTACCCTTTGCGGATGAGGTGCAGTTCACGTCATGACTGACTTGGGTATATGTTACAAGGATATGTGCATTACATTTTATGCTTTTCTTTACAAGGAAATCTCATGCCTACTCCACATACCCTGGGCATTTCCTGATGGTGAACAGAATGAGTAATGCAAAGATTGGCTATTGTTTTGTATAAAAGGTAAATTTTAGCACATCGTTGATATGGCAGAACTTGTCTTCCCTGCTTTGTGAAATGTCTCTGCACATAGATGAGTCAATTAGTAGACCTTGTGACCTTACCTGATTTGAATACTTAACCCAATGCTGACAGGCATGACTTGTACATACGTGCTATGCCCACTGTGAGTACTTGTTTGATTGTTTTTACACATAGATGGCAACACTTGTACTAAATCACCAATGAGCCAGTTACAAGTACTGCCTGTCTCGCCCTTTTACCCTTTTCTTTGATTTATTAAAATATTTGCGTCGTCTTGTTTTGCTGTTACTAATGATTATAACATAATAGTAATTATAATGTTTATAATAAAAATAACACCATAGATATTCATAGCACTAGTAAAAAATACGTTTTTCCCACCAATTCAAATCAGGTAAGGTCACAAGGTCTACTAATTGACTCCTTTGGTGGCTGAGCAATAGCAGAGCCATCTATGTGCAGAGACATTTCACAAAAATATAGAAAATGAGCACAGCATTTTCCCCATATTTTATTCATTTTCTCTGGCAGCATTGGGTTAATTAAATAAAGCAACCAGAAGGTAAATGTTAATAACATGTTGTATGGAAGGGGTAAAGGGAGAAGGAAAAAGTTGGGGTTTGGATGAATGAAATATATCTGTTATATAGATTCTTTGTATATTACCTTATATCACTATTATCAATTCCTTTAGCAAACTGATAACTGAGACTTACCACATATGTATGTTTCTGTATAAATTCTGGATAAAAAAAAAGTATTTTTCTACTTTCTGTAACAAAAATTATATACCCAGATTTTATATGTATGTCATTTGCTTTTTTAGTGTCCTTTTTGGTGAACCTTGTAAAGCATTACCAATAGTTAAGATTATTTCAGTTTGATACAATCAGAGAAAAAGAAATATCTATAAATTTACTTCTTATTACACTCATAGTATTGAGCCTTGTCAGCATTGCTTACACTAGTACACAGGACTTACTTTTAGTCTTAAATCACTTGAAATAGTGATTAGTTTTTTGTTATCACAACAAGTGTACAAGGCCTATTGATTCTCATTTTTATACCCCACTTCCACTTCCCCCTAGATATATATGTGACTGTTACGGTAACCTCCTTCCCTGGATTCTCTCCCTCCTGATTTTTCTCCTGAAATTGTATTTTTCATCGCCATTAAATCCCCTTTCTCCTTTTGCTAATCCCTACCCTACCCTACAGACATCCATGCAGAATCCCACACTTCTTCCTTTGGCAACTTTTTTCTAATCACCCTTGTTAATCCCTATCTTACCCCCTCTTTACCTTCAACCACCTCTGTCCCTTTCAGTACCATATTATCCTGAACTGTTATATGACTTTCAATGTGTAGCACATTTAATCATCAACTAAGCCCCCTCTTCACCCTTTTCTCTATGACCTTTGATGTCTAGCACATTTATTTTGCTTTGTAACCTTTGACCCTTTCCGTTGCCTAATATTGAAAGCATACTGGAAGCAGATCAGTTTTTAATGGCAACCCATCTTAGCCCGAACATTGGCTTGGAAACGTTGTTGGTCAAAGGAGATTTCACTTCATTAATGATGAACTTTTTCTTCTTCCATTGGAATTCCATCTGGATACATGATAAATCCTCATGATATATATTTGTTTACTGAATAAAAGAAGCAATAGCTGGACATTTTAATTCTGTATAAAATTCTGGAATTCTGTATTCCATTGGAATTCCATCTGGATTCATGATAAATCCTCATGATATATATTTGTTCACTGAATAAAAGAAGCAATAGCTGGATATTTTAATTCTGTATAAAAAAAGTGTAGGTGTTTTTACATCAATTATACTTATTTATCCAGGTTTATTTTCAGCCATTTCATTTGTTCACAGTAGCTGTACAGTGGTATTAAAGAGTGAATTTAAGTAAATGACAAGAATATTCCCCATCACAGCATCATGATGGCCGTGAAGGGAGAGAGAGGCCTCCATTCCATCTTCGTGGAAGAGGGAGAGGGGGTAGTCCACACCACAACCAATATCGTGGGCATCACCAAAACAACCAGCCTTACAATTCTTATCCAGGAAATAGTTACCATGGTAAAGATAACAAGTACATTTTGTTTTAGTAAATACCATCTGTTGCAGATTCATTAGAATGAAAACAGTATTTTATACCATGCTCCATATGTAACTGGTAATATAAACAGCAAGTTTAAAAGTTTAGAAGATCCATTAACAAAGCTGGATGCATTTTCAATCATATTACAGGTGGGCAGAATCACTACAATAACAGTTATGGAAGCCCTATGGGTCGAGGTAGTGGGCCTGGTGGTCAGCGATCCTTACCACCAAGATTCCAAAGGGGTGGAGGTACCCCAAGACACCAATATTCAAGCCCTAATCATTACCAGCATCCAAATACCCCTCCACACCTTAACCAAAGGAGTCATCAGTATGAGGGTCAGCCTTTAATGCATATGGGGTCAAAATCAAACCCAGAGAATTTGTCTTCACAGGTATACCATTGTCTCTTGCAGAAATTTATTGTAGTTATACATAGTTTTAACCCCTTCCCGACGGGTCATGCCTATAGGCGTCATAACAAACCGCTTCAAATGTGGCGTGCGGCTGTC
>NC_061850.1:14637270-14639770 GCF_019202785.1 Penaeus chinensis | reverse complement strand
AAAATACCAGTAAAAATGAACCTATTCTCTGTATTTTAGTAATTTTTCAGAGGAGAAAAAAAAGTTGAACCCATAATTGCAGGGATTATAAAAATACATAAAGTCAATCTTCTTAACCCAATGGCGCCGGGTATAGCAAATTAAAAAAAAACTCTACGCTCTGGCGAACGGCGGCAGCGCGCCGACTCCGAGCGCCTGATATCGGTCCATCAAGCCGAATCATTGCCTCGGGGCGTTTTGGCGCGGCGCCGCTGCGGACAGCCGCACGCCGCACATCGTGCGTATTGTTATGACGGCGATAGCCGTGACCCGTCGCCATTGGGTTAATACATAAAGCGGAATATCCTACTCCATGCACTTTGTCGCATCATTGTGCGTACAGGCGTACCCCGCAGACTAAGCGCCTTGTTATCATGGCGGTACACAGGTGAAGTTTATTTCCCATAACCATTTTTCATGAACTTCATTCTTATTTTCAAGCAGTACTCTGCAGTAAACTCTCATTAGTGTCTTCAAGCACTGAACCATTGAAATAGATGGTACAACTAGAGCAACAGGGAATATAATGGCACCCTAAGTATTACTTCAATTTACATTTACAGTTCTGAAATGATTATATGTACAAAAATACTAGATACTGTAACATCTGGAAATCTCAAACATAGTCCACATAAGTGGACTAATCAAATCTTCAGTACCTAGTGTGTAACATGAAACAATAGATTTCTTTAACTTTTCAAGGATTTCTTTTGAAAATTTAACTTTTCCAGACTTGAAGAATGAAAATGCTAGAATTGCAGGTGGCAGGACCATGTAGTTTATTAACTGTTTGTATACAGAGAATGCAAAACAAAAACAAAAACGTTCACACTGCTGTCAGAGCTAGAGGGGTGATATGACTTCATGATTTAGAAAAAATTGTACAAATGGTCCATGCAGACAGGGTGTGAGTGCTCAACACACGTTTGTTGATGCACTAGCACTTCATATTTCTGTCCATGCTTTCAGTCCAGGGTAACCAAATGCTCACAGACCTGACCATGATTGCTTTGCATACCAAGTGATATTTTGGAACTTCCTGACATAGTGTTATAGAACAGTATGGCTTATTCAAATAAGTTCCCATTTACTGCTGCTAGACATTTTTTTTTTTTTTTTTAAGCAAGAAGAGTTAAAAGAATATTGTTTCTTCAATTTTTACTTCATGTTAACATTATCTCGTGTTGTTTCAGGCTTTGTTATGAGTGGTCCTTGGATGTGGAAGATGATGTGAAGAATGCCCTAAGACAACCAGTACTGTCATCTGCTCGATAAAGGAGTTACATTGATGTGTAATAGCTTGAGAAACCTAAATATTCTAAATTTATAACAATGATTAAAACATTCCAGTTCATAGCGTATTTAAAAATTTATAGTAAAACATGACAAAGGTGTTTTTACAACCACCATATATATATGCATGTTACTTTATATAAAAAAAAAAAAAAATTAACGCAGGCAGTTGACTGAAAGGAAATATATACTAGGAAACAGATTCAGTGAGAGAATATTGCTGTTTTCAATAATAATTAATTAATATTTGAGGTTTAGTCCAATTTTTTACAAATTGTAACAACTTTGAAACCAGTCAATGGCTCCTGATGTATAATTATTTGTCTAATGGTTGTACTTTAATTTTACTGTTTTTGCAGGTAAATATTCTTACCTGAAAGAGAAATACTTAGTTCCTTCTTTTCCCATAAAGCTGTGCTTTATTATTTTTATCAGGAAATTGTTCTTTGTGTTATTTTGTAAAACATTTTATATTACTTTCTTTTAATATGTATTCAGTTACCATTAGTACCTGTTCACTTTAATTTTACCATGTAAAATTGTATGGTATGTAAAAACAATTATGAAAGTGCCTTAATGGTACCCGTCCTACCAGTTTTCATTCCACTAATGTTATTTAATGTTGTATCTAGATTCATTAACACAGAGCAGAAGACTTTGTTCAGTTGTCTAGTCGCGTAACACAAGAAATCCTTTTGGTTTATTTTTGTAAACATTTTGTAATTATTGTCATGTTCCATTAAGAATATGAGTAAATCTTTAAACAAACCTGTATTGTCTTTTTTAACCATAAAAAGTGAAAAAAAGTAGCAATAAAATGAAATTTTCTTATTCTAAGAATTTGTGACAATTTTATACAAGTTACATATTTTAGGAATTTACAATAATCTATCTTTCACAAAACTATGAAAAAAAAAAAAAAAAAAAAAAATAGGGACTATTTCTATATTAAACAGAAAATTATATGGAGAAGTATTCCTAGGGAGGATGGGAATATGCCAAACCATCGTTAACCCCTTACTGACGGGTGAAGAATTTATTTATTTTATTCTATTTTTTTTATGCTCTGGAGATTAATGGCAACACGCTGACTTTGAGCGCGGGAGGTCAGTGCCTCAAGCCAAATCACCGGCTCATACTTTGGCACGTTGGCGTGGCATATAGCTCA
>NC_061850.1:14609770-14624770 GCF_019202785.1 Penaeus chinensis | reverse complement strand
TTTTTATTTCTCTAAAGGCTTGTTATTCTTAGACAAGTTAAATTTGATGATGTAACATGTGGCTGATAATCCAGAATGCCTCTTTCATCTGTTGGAAACTCAAGTGGTAGAGATGTGTCATTACAAAAGACCTATAATCTAGCAAAACAGTAGTCAAAGTACGGTACGTCAATTTACTTATTATATTTACCCTTTGCGGATGAGGTGCAGTTCACGTCATGACTGACTTGGGTATATGTTACAAGGATATGTGCATTACATTTTATGCTTTTCTTTACAAGGAAATCTCATGCCTACTCCACATACCCTGGGCATTTCCTGATGGTGAACAGAATGAGTAATGCAAAGATTGGCTATTGTTTTGTATAAAAGGTGAATTTTAGCACATCGTTGATATGGCAGAACTTGTCTTCCCTGCTTTGTGAAATGTCTCAGCACATAGATGGCTCTGCTATGCTTAGCCACAAAGGAGTCAATTAGTAGACCTTGTGACCTTACCTGATTTGAATACTTAACCCAATGCTCACTCACTTTCTCTCTCTATCACTCTCTCTCACTCACTCTCTCTCTCTCTCTATCACTCTCTCTCACTCTCTCGCTCTCTCTATCTCTCTCTATCCCTCTCTCTCGCTCTCTCTCTCTATCTCTCTCTATCCCTCTCTCTCGCTCTCTCTCTCGCTCTCTCTCGCTCTCTCTCTCTATCTCTCTCTATCTCTCTCTATCTCTCTCTATCTCCCTCCCTCTCTCTCTCTATCCCTCCCTCTCGCTCTTGCTCTCGCTCTCTCTTTCCCTCCCTCCCTCCCTTTCCCTTTCCCTCCCTCCCTCCCTTCCTTCCTTCCTTCCTTCCTTCCTTCCTTCCTTCCTTCCTTCCTTCCTTCCTTCCTTCCTTCCTTCCTTCCTTCCTTCCTTCCTTCCTTCCTTCCTTCCTTCCTTCCTTCCTTCCTCCCTTCCTCCCTCCCTCCCTCCCTCCCTCCCTCCCTCCCTCCCTCCCTCCCTCCCTCCCTCCCTCTCTCCCTCTCTCCCTCTCTCCCTCTCTCCCTCTCTCCCTCTCTCCCTCTCTCCCTCTCTCCCTCTCTCCCTCCCTTCCTTCCTCCCTCCCTCCCTCCCTCCCTCCCTCCCTCCCTTCCTCCCTTCCTCCCTTCCTCCCTCCCTCCCTCCTCCCTCCTTCCTTCCCTCCCTCCCTCCCTCCCTCCCTCCCTCCTCCCTCCCTCCCTTCCTCCCTCCCTCCCTCCCTCCCTCCCTCCCTCCCTCCCTCCCTCCCTCCCTCCCTCCCTCCCTCCCTCCCTCCCTCCCTCCCTCCCTCCCTCCCTCCCTCCCTCCCTCCCTCCCTCCCTCCCTCCCTCCCTCCCTCCCTCCTCTCCCTCTCTCCCTCTCTCCCTCTCTCCCTCTCTCCCTCTCTCCCTCTCTCCCTCTCTATTTTTAAATATTTGAAAGGTGTCTAATACCCATCATCTCCAATAGTTTAAAAATAAACTTTCAAGTCATGTCATCTTTTCAATACAGAATCACAGATTAGGCACTTTACTCACTTAATTTCTGAAATACAGAAGCCAAAAATCAGCACCAGATCTTTAAATTTACAAAATTAATGATCCCGTATAAACTGATGTAATTTACTCAAGCAGTTTTCTTGATGCACATGTTTATGACAGATAGTTACAATCTATGCTTAAAAAGGATAATCCTACAAGAAAAAACAACAAGACTGATTTTATATTTTCAATCTAAATCTTTTAAAGACATTTATCAACTACACTGGGGGGAAGGGGGACAGGAAATCCAATTTGTGGTAAAAGTAAAATCCTTTCTTTGACAAACCTGGATGGAAGTTGTAGTGCGGTATCCCAAGTCTCTCACACCTCTGCAATTCTTCAAGAAGCCTGTTGCGACTCTTCTCTAATAACTCAGGGTTGGGAGAGCCTAGGTTCATGAGGTAGGATCCATGAGGTAAAATGAGATGTGGTGGGGTATCCTGTAATAGCTTCCTTTTATCAGTACTTAGAGCAGTTACAGTCACAATTATAACCATAATTATACTCATATTAAAGTTCATTATCACTAATAATGATCTCAAAAAATAATGAAGGTAATGATGATGATGCTGTCTAAAGCTAAATTTCTATATTCCCTAATTCCTTTCATTATTATTTAGCAAAAAATACCAATTAATTTTGATTCTATATCAATCTCTGTGACTATTCCCAAAGAATAAGAAAATCAAAGTGGCAATGTGAAATAAGCAAAAAGTTTATTTTAATGTATACATTTTTTTGGAACCAGGCACTCTACTATTCTCTGTCACTAATATTCCATAACAGTTAAGATGATTAAAAACCTGCTTTCACTATTGTCTTGTGATACCAGAAGACCAGCCACAGAAAACTTTATTCATGTACAAACCTTGGCTGCATCTTTCCATTTTGTCACTGTCAATTCATCCAATGGCTTGGAAACCCACTGACGCTGATTACAAAGGAAGAGAGCGAAAGACTTGGCATTGCACTCAACTGCATTTTGAAAGGCTAGCCATACTCCACCTGTAATTAAGTTTGTTTACTCATTTATTTGCTTTATCTTCTCATTAAGAAATTGTTTCAACTAGTGAACAGCAATATCCTACACATTTTATAGAATAAAAAACAAAAAAGACCTATGAATACTATTGGAATTGCATATTTCAATTGTTCTGATTTCTTAAATCCCTTATATGACAGGGCTATTAACTATATCAAATTTCTTAATGATATTTTTAAAACCAACCCTCAGTATTTAGAAAAAGGTTTTCCAATAAAAAAAACTAAATTTTGTTACTTACCTGCTCCAGAGACATGGCATCCCATATATTTTATTCCAGTTGACGGCACTGGGGCTGGGCCTTCACCTAAAGACTCATACTTTACTGGGCGGGGGACTGCTTCATCTTTTGTGGTCTGTAAAAAATACTCCTGTAATTCTCAAATCCCTTTTACTATACTACCCAGGTATGAGAAAGAAAAAATACTACAAATGAATATTCATCCCTTGGATCCAGGTTACATGACCATCAAAACATGAAAAAATTTGGGTTGAGGGCTGGGTAACATGAGGGCTGGGTAACATGAGGGCTGGGTAACATGAGGGCTGGGTAACATGAGGGCTGGGTAACATGAGGGCTGGGTAGACCCTGTGGGCATTTGGGATGAACATTTCTCATTATATTCACTAGTAAATGAGGGTGGAATGTACCATCCGTTAACCATTCCTGGAAATGCATCTGCTCCAGGGAGGACAAAAATTTCATGTACAGGATCCTATTCCTGCCCACCATGACCAGCAGTGCAGGGTGTGTTACATTGAATCATAAGAAAATATTAAAAATCACCCAAACAACGCAACGTTACTTATTGTTATTGCACAGAATTGAAGACTACCTAAAGAGATAATATGGAGTCTACTCAAACAAAATAGTCTATTACCACCTTGTTACAACATAACAAACAACAAATATAAACACTAAGAATAGCAAAACAGCAAAAAAACACTTATTCTTAATAGCATTGCCAGGAGGAGGTGTAGTAGATGATACTGTATCTACTATTTGAGTTGGTCTATATCTCTTTATGAAGCGACTGTGGGTGTGAGTGCCCACAGGTATGGCTGGGTGCTCAAGGAAGAAAGGACTACAGATTGAGGATCTTGCAAGGGCGAGAATGGCATCTGCAGCCAAGTCACTGATTGAGATTGGCTGAACGGCTGGAGTTCGGGTCACTCCGGGGTCACCAGTGTAATAGATGGTTTGGCATCTATTACCAGTGTAATAGATGGTTTGGCATCAAATATTTGAGCTGGTCTATATCTCTTCATGGAGTGATTGTGCTTAAATTCACGAGCGCTGTGTAAGCCAGCAGGGAATGAGGGGAGTCCACGATCTAATGAGAGAGCCAAGAGGTGTCTGTGTCAGCCATTCAGGTCTCTGCAGTGAGTTGAGAGAAGTACCTGCTGCTGAGAGTGTGAGGACACAGGTGAGCTGAGTGAGCGAGTGAAATACCATGAAGTGTCACTCCAGCTGACTCGGTGCAGGGGCAACTATGCCAAGCAATGCTGCACCAGTGCTGAGTAAGGTGATTGTGGCATCTGCCACAGGGGCATGGTGTTCATGTAGATCAGGTCCACAAACCACATGTAACTATTTCTTATGCTACTGTAATTATTTAGTTAATTAATATGGAGCAGTTACTTTTTCACCTCATAATATGTCAATCTAGTGATATTCCTCTACCAAGGCCTAATGGTTAATGGTTAATGGTTAAAAGCAAAATAAATGTGCTAGACATCTAAGGTCATATAGCACTATAGTTAATGTTAGTGAAGGATGGTTGGGTTAGTGATTAGTTGTTAAAGCTGGGTTAAGGAATTGGTGAGTGAATGGGTTAGGGTCGGATGAGGTAATGTAAAGGGGTTAGATCAAGTGAAGGATATATATATATGCATTTGAGGAAGGAAAACAGGTTATCAAAGCAGAAAGTGTGAGATTCTGTAAGGATGTCTGATAAGTTGGGATGTCTATGTAGGAAGGACGTGGGCATGACAATAGAATATGTGGGACTGAAAGAGGAATATTCGGAAACCGCGAATGTACCAATGAAGGATAGTTATACTTTCGTTGATTTACTGGCAAAGATTGCAGTGCGTGTTGGAGAATTTGAAGGGGAAGGTGCTAGAGGGTGGGATAAAGAATGAGGTTGGGGAGGTGGTGTTGTATCAGGAGGGGTGTCGGGAGCTAGAGGGTCTGGGGAAGAGGGTACTTGTGACATGAGGGTTTCACGTGTGTATCCAGGAGGGAGTGGAAGGGATAGAGGGGACAGTGGGAGGGTTAATATAGGTGGGGTTGGAGTCAGGGGGAATGGGTTTTGTTGGGATGGGGTAGGAGGATTGGGTGTAGGGAGAATATGAGTAGGAGGAGGATGGATATCGGCAGTCACTTTGAGTGTGGAGGGAGTGGGAGTTGTAGAATTTGAAGGTGGATGAGTATTAGTTTGGGACTCGATATGTAGTTCTGGATATCTTCAAGAGTTTCTGTAGTGGAGTTGGTTGGGGAGTTTTGTGAGATAAAGGTTTTCTTGTGAGGGGGGGAAGAGAAGTCTGGTGTTTGAAAAATAGGGGCAAAGGAAGGTGGAGGTGATTGTGAGGTAGGGGAAGAGGGGGTGGAACGTTTATTCTGTCTGCTGCGGGTAGTGCGGAGAGGGAGAGGGGTAGGTGTTGGGGCTGTAGTAGAGATTGGGGTGTCTGGATTTAGGATGGCAAAGAATTTGATTGGGTAGAGATTGGAGTGTCTGGGTTTAGGATGGCAAAAGAATTTGACTGGGGAAGGTAGGAGGTAGAAGAGGGGAAGTTAGATGGAGGGGGGTTGGGTTTAGGAGAGGGTGTAGGAGCTTGGGAGGTAGGGGGATTGGCAGAGTGAGCGACATTACTGGAGTAGGGGGTAAGAGAAAAGCCTCGTCGACGTGCTTCCTGTCTGGCTTCACGTAGAGTGAGTCCAAGTCTGAATCTGAGAGTTGCTACCTCAGACTCAAATTTGTAGGTGGGGCAGCCTTTATAAAATACATTATGGGGGCCGCCACAGTCTGCACATGTGCGTGATTGTGCAGAGCAGTTTGATCGAGTATGGCCAGGTTGGGCACATAGCGGGCATCTGGCTGTGGAGTGACAGTGTTTGGCTGGGTGTCCTAAACGCCAACAATTTTGGCACTGACGAGGAGGAGGTTGGTATGGTCGGACAGGTAGGGATTCCCCACCTATGTAAACATTAAAGGGAAGGTCATGTCTACGGAAAGTAATTTTGGCAATGTTGATGGATTTCTGACGATTTCCTCTGGGAGGAATGGAGTAGCATTGTACATATGTTGCATCATAGTCTGTGAGACAAGCGAGTAAGTCCTCTCCACAATCTGACCATTCTTTGTCATAGATTGGGCAATCTGTTGGGGAGATAGAGACAGTTCCGGTGCAAGTATTGAGGGTTGGATGAGGTTCTGTAGGGATGGGATTACCACATAGATCAGTTAGTTTTGTTAATGCTATAGCTTGGTTTTCAGTTGTTACTGTGACGAGACGGGAGTGGTCGGGTCGGCTACGGAAAGAGACTTTGCCTACTTGTTTTTGGAGGCATTGTTGGAAGAGGAGGGTGTTTTGAGAGTAGGGAGCTGTGGGAGGGATCACGAAAAATCGGTCCCATTTGGCTGGGCTAAATAGAGTATTTAGGATTCTTGTAGAGGTGGGGGTAGTAGAAGTGCGGGGATGTGTGGAGGAGGGAGTAGTGTTGAGGGGGGTAGTGTTATGGGGAGGTGGGCAATAAGGTTGTAAGGTAGTAATAAGGGGAGATGGGGTGGTTGATGAAGGAGGTTGTGGGAGTAAAGGTGTTGAAGTTGAGCATGTTGGGAGAGTAGAAATGTCTCCTGGGGGTTGGTTGTTGATTAGGGTTGATACAGTACTAGTATGCATTGATGATGGGGGAGTTGTTACAGTGTTCGGAGCAGTGGTCAAAGGAGAGCTGGGATTGGGGCTATTTGATAAAGGGGCAAGCCTCATTGCCCCTAAGAGTGGGGTCTTTATTATTGGCCATGATAAGCCTGGAGTATGTTGGAGGAAAAAAATAGTCCAACCCTCAGGGTCCCCTTGAGGGGTAAGGGCCAGGTATGGCAGGGGAATACCGTCCCCATGGTTCCCTCAGGCCTTTCAGGACTGACATAAAGTCAGCCTTTCATCCTTTTAGCACGGCTCTCACACCTTAGGAGGTGAAACGAAAAGTATGAGTGGGAAAAAAGACTGCAAAATTAGTTGAGTCGATGGCTGAGTCCCAAGGTTGAGGAGTTCCCCATCATTGGGTCTCAGTCTTCGTCTCCTAAGCCCCCCCACGACAACAACGGGCAAAGGATTGGGGGGACCAAGGCCTAATATTAATAAAAGAAATCCAAGCATTCATGGGCTTAAGTGGGTACTATAGGCACTTTATCATGAACTATGCCCACAATCCAAAACCACTTCATAAATTAATGTGCAAGGATGCTGAATTTGAATGGAAGAATGAACAAGAGTAAGCCTTCAGTACTCTGATGAAAAGACTAACTAAGGAATCTGTACTTAGGGTACCAGATTTCAACAAAGACTGGTATATTTTTGCTGATGCATCCAAGGACTGTATTGGCAGTGTCTTAACACAAATAAAAGAGGTTAACAGAAAGGACAGGTACATGCCAGTACATTATTATAGTCGAGCCCTTCATGACAATGAGATAAATAACCCCACTGTCAAGAAAGAGGTATTGTCAATTATAGAGGCATTCAAGAAGTTTAGACCTCTTATTTATAATAGTCGAGTTGTTGGGTTTACCGACAATAAAGCTTTGTGCTGGTTGTTCGAAAGAGCACATGATTGTAATGCCCGAATAGCAAGGTGGGTGCTTTCACTCCAAAAAGCTAATGCAGAAAGAAAGTACATCAAGGGCAAGAAGAATGTCATAGCTGACAAACTTAGCCACATTAAATTTAGCACTTTCAACTGCTGAATCTAGTACCTATTTCAATGTAGATCCATTGACTATCTGATTTTCTGACGAGCTCAGTAATTCAAGAGTTGAACTCCTGGCTAACATACAGGTTACTTAGGCCACTGACTGGGAGGAGCCAGAAGGAGGAGGTTGGACCCCTGATGAGTTACATAAACTCCAAGCCACCAACACACTATATGGTCCAGTTGTAAAATACCTCCAAAGCTGCAAACTTAATGAGTTAGACAAAATTGATCCCAAATTGAAGAAAGACATTGGTAACTACTTTTTAGATAACAGCATTCTGTACAAGAGACAGATTGCAAAAGACATCCTTCTGATGGATGGATGAAGTTGGTCATTCCAAAGACTAGTCAACAAGGTGCTGTATCTTACTCATAGCAGCCCATTGTCTGGTCACGGAACTGTGTAGAAAATATTGTTCCACACCAAAAGGCAATTTACATGGATGGGTATGGAGCGTGATGTAAAACTATCTGTTGCATCCTGCTTAGTTTACCAAAGATTCAAGAGAAATGTACATCCCTTATATCCTCTCGGATGGTATCCTGTGCTTAACAACCAAAGAAGAAAGGTAATAACAAGTTTATACCTAAATGGAGAGGACCATACAGAGTGTTAGCCAAAGTTAAAGACCACATCTACAAACTTGAGGAAGTACGTACACAGAAGAACAGAAGAAGATCAAGGTACACCTTAAAAACATCAAAATTATACCGGAGGCTATAGTCTCCCCTGACCTGATGCCTGACGGCAGGCAACTTTTCAGAACCCTTCCAAGTAAGAAGTCTTTAGGATGTCCACCTCAACCTGCAGCTTATGGAAGTGACAGTGATAACCTCACAACATGGTAGAAGAGAATAAATCTATGAGCAAAAAGAACAAGAGTGCAGATGAAGTCACTGAGCCTAATGTAAATTACATAAGGAAACCTGTGAATGCCAATGCAACAAGAGGATTAAGTGTGCATGAAGATGATGTGAATGAAATTGTAAATGATACAGTTACAAGTAGCCCTAAACACAAAACCTGAAGTCATATGAATGGCATAGGTTATTATAAAAAACAAAATGAAGGTAAATTGTACAATAAATAACTATACATCAATATAACAAGTATATAGGTAAAAATATTAACAAATCAATAATTCATGTTTACTGTCACATTTGTAAATAATGAATCTACAGATTGCTTATGGTATGGTGTGGAGAAGAGTTTATAGAGATGCCCAGACCAGGGAGTGAACCTCTGTCAGCCCTGTATCATTAGAGGAGGAGAAGACTTTTCTGATATTTCATGCTATAAAAGGATATGATCTCTAACCTCATAGAAATAAAAGAACAAGAAGAAGACATTAACACAAGAGGACACCAATCTCACAAGTTGTGGCAATATCTAAGGACTCAGCAAATATACTAATTGTTCAAGTAAGAGGGACCATGGTGGTATTTCTTTTAATGCCACTGAAGAAACTGAGAGCTAAATTTTATTTAATAGTTTACCAGTATTTAAGAAAGTTTAAAACCCTTATCACTGGGAAAATGTAATCATTTTAAAGGCTTGTTACACATAATTTTACACCCATCCTTGCAAATGGTAATTCCCTCTTTTCCACATTCCAATAAATTTGCTTTTCCCATGAGGAACACTAGCAGCATTATTGAGTTTGAACCAGGACAGCCCAAAGACTGAAAATGCACTATCAAAGAGTATATTTGTCAAGAATTGGGCCTTAAATTCAAGTCCCATGTAAGTTATACATCATCCATCATATAATGAAAGTCCTTGCCACATTTCTAAACAATGTTGTATATCAATTTCCTTCACCTCATGACTGATTCAGAGAAGACTATTTACTCTGTACTTACTAACACATCTGCTCAGTTAACCTGTGGGGACAAATTATCATCTAATATGGTAAAAGGAACTGGAGTATTATCCATACAAGCATCCTGCATTCCTCGACTAAATGATATGCTATCAATCATTCTTGAACTTTGTCATTTCCCAAGGATGTCCTGGATTTCAATAATGTATATGTGTGTCCAAAATATAATTATAGAAATGTTTATTATGGTATTATCACAAGTCTACAGACTGTGAGCTAAGTTATAAAACACAATTAAATTCTAAATGCTCAAAATTATATAATGAACAAAGGAGTCGTTTCACGAACAAGAGAAATCAAATTAATTATAAGCATACATTGATCTCTTATGTTGGGTGGGTGATCATGGTATAATAAGTATATGTTCAATATCTTCAATAGTAGCCATATTGGCAGTAATTATATCTGTAGCCTGGTGTGTAAACAAAAATCCTAGTCTTACTACCATCATCCCAATTTTATGAGATAATATTATATGAACGAGACATTCAAAACTTACTGGGAGAGTCAAAAACAAGTATTTCATAGTCCTACCAAACAAACAAACAGACACTTCATAGGGCACCTTCCATGTCATGGGCATGGTAGTAATTATATTAATCATTGTATAACACTGAAGTATATATTTTGTATGTTATTCATAATCATATCTTCGTTACATATTTTGTTATTACTGACACTCGTGTATAATGTTATTGACATACTTATATTCTTTATAACTGGGCTGGAATGTGGGTGAAATTAAAGGGACTGTGAGAGGCTAGTAGAACTAGCCTATTCTGCATAAAACTCATATATAAGGGCAAGCAAGAAGCCTGTCACCCTTGCAAGCTCAGTAATAGCCTCAAGGATCTGTGTCAGTGTAAAGAGTGAACTATAACGTTAATATATTATTAAAGTGGTGTATAAGTGTGTTTCATTACCCATTCCACCACATGTATTTATTTCAAGTGCATGTGATACTTTCCTGAATGTGAACTAAGTATAAAGAATATACAAATGAGAAATATCACCAAATTGACATACTATGAAGTGAAAAAGTAAATGCTGCATATTAATTAAATAAGTAATTACAATCTATATAAGAAATAGTGGAACGGTTTCTTATACAGATCATAACAAAGATATGACTATGAACAACATACTAAATATATACTTCAGTATTATACAAGGATTAACATAATTACTTGCTACCATGCCCATGGAAGGTGCTCTATGTTGTGTCGATTTGTTTGTTTTGTAGGACTATGGACACACACTCCCAGGAGTCATCATTCAAATAAGCCTAATGCTCTGATTTTCGCCCACATGTGCGAAATTGCACCTGGATCCAGTGGGTTAAAATTATTACTAATATTATATATCATTTTCCAAGAAACTGACAACTGACAGGTAGCCCTAGCAAGAGCCACAATCAGGACTTATGCTAGTAACCTGGTAAACTTACTTTTTTCTTGTTATTATCATTACTAATCTATCACTATGTTAACATTAGTACATTTCCTACAGACGACTTACCTTTTTCTTCCTATGCAATTTAGGAGCAGCGCCTGTAGTTTTTCCTTTCTTCTCAAACTTTACTTTGTTATCAACGGTTTCTTCAGTTTCCTCTTCCTTTACAACACGTTTCTTTACTTTTCCTGTGTTTTTTGTAAACTTGGAATTTCCTTTGTTATTGACTTTGGAAGCGGTTTTACTTTTTGCCTTTTCATTGTCTGATTCTTCACTCTCTTGTTTGGCATCATCTGTTTCAGCAACCTGGGCTTTTTTCTCAACTTTTACTCCTGAGTCTGTTGATTTCTCTTTTGGTACTTCTCTCTTTCCTCTCTTTCTTTTAGGTTCCTGTTCTTCTTTCAATTCAAGTTGCTCTGTGTCTTCCTCATCATTCTTATTGCTAGGTTTCCTCTTCTTCTGAGCACTTCTCTCTTTTTTTGCTGCTTTTTCTTTGCCCACATTGTTCTCCCCTTTCTCCGGACTTTCTGTAATGAGTAAACCAATAAGATTAGTCATGATGTGGTATGTGCAGTAGCTTGTCCTGCTACAGTAAATCACTGCTTTACCAGCTTAATTCTACAAGACTACAACATATATCAAAAGTTATCTAATATCTATCAATGAAGAAACAATAGATGATCTAAATATATATATTTTAAAAATGCAACAATCAATAAACCTCCATCACTTTCACTTTAACAAGAAACAGCCTTTACAGTAATTCATCTTCCAGATGATTTACTGTCAAATAAGGAATAAGTCCAAGCTCTATCTTGCTAGAATGGGATGGTTTGTTGGCCTTTGTGGCTGCAGTGGACCATTGCTTGCTGCTCACTGCATGACATTGCACCATGGGGAAAGACTTCTAACTGCAGGCTTTTCATCATATATCACTGGTAATTACAATGGATATAGACAGTATACACCTAATTTAATTACAAGAAAAAAATCTGAGCTAAAAGCTACCATACCTTTACTATGAGTCAATTCTGGTAAACCATTATTAGATAAGAGCAACAAAATACAAATTCTATGTACCTATAAAAAAAAATTTCCCTTTCTCTTGTTGCAAAAACATATAACTTATTCAATTGTGCTCCCAAAAGAATAAGGTCATAATTGCTCTCCTCACTTCTACAACAGTATAAAACAACAGTAGGCCTGTATTTCCATTGCCTTTCACTAGATATCATAATCTGACAATATTCCCTACATTATAATGTCTTGCCTATGTCGGTCCAAATTTTTACTCCTTTTGTAATGTGATCACTGGACTTGACTTTCCTACCTAATGAAAAATGTATATACTCAATTAACCACAATATATTAGAATTAGAAATTGATGCACCAAAACTGAAATGGAAGTCCCACTTAGACAAAATTAAAACTTCAACCCAAAAAAGGATCGATAGAATAAAAAAATTACCACATTATCAGAGGGATAATTTTATACTATCTATATAAAACCTAAAATGATATATGGTATCCCAATATATAAACACAGATTTAAAAAGACTTAGAAACCATACAAAATGACACACTAAGAATAGCCACAGGATGTATTAAGAAAGTAATCAAAGAGCAAATATATTACAAATTATGCCAATTAAACAATAAATAACACTATTAATTAAAGAATATAAAGTGAATATAGACAAAAGAACTATAGTTCAAAGAGGCACAGAGATGTGTAAAGGACTCTAAATCATAATATAAACAAATGTCATCCCTATTATAACTAAAATACCACCTTGGTAAGATATTCATCAAAACACAGAAACTAATTTTACACAAAGTCACTCAAAAGACACTCCTGAAGAAACAATTATGAAACAACTAGTTTAACCCAATGCCACCAGGGAAAATTAATAAAAAATGGGGAAAATGCTGTGCTCATTTTCTATATTTTTTGTGAAATGTCTCTGCACATTGATGGCTCTACTAGTGCTTAGCCACAAAGGAGTCAATTAGTAGACCTTGTGACCATACCTGATTTGAATTGTCAGGAAAAAAAATATATTTTACTAGTTCTATGAGTAATGATGGTGTTATTTTTATTATAAATATTATAATTACTATAATGTTATTAACATTAGTAACAGAAAAATAAGATAACATAAAATATTTTCGTAAATCAAAGAAAAGGGTAAATGGGCAAGACAGGCAGTACTCGTAATTGGGTCATAGGTGACTTAGAGCAAGTCTAGCCACCTATGTGTAAAAACAATCAAACAAGTAACTCACAGTGGGCACAGCACATACATACACGTCATGCTCGTTGGCAATGGGTTAATACGATGGAATACACAACATATAAAAATCATAAAAAATATTCACAGATGCTCTAAAATAAAGGAAATCAATTCAACCTCAGCAGCAATTTACATAAAAGACAAAAATAACAAACTAATCTGGAAACTACCATAAGAAACACAAATACTTTAAACTAAACTAATTGCTCCAAAACAAGTACTAAAATATATTCAAAACAACATGAAAAATTTGTCAGTTTACTGCATACAAAACATTAGTAAAAAAAAACTACAAACACATCATATCAAATAATCAATAATACAATCAATAATCCTTTACTTATCAGAACACCAACCAAAAACAATACAATAGATAGCATCACACAAAAACAAAGAGAATGATATAGCAGATCCTGCAGCAAAAATAGCACACAAAATAAGTGAACCAGTATTTGTTACCACGAGCAATGCACCTCCAGAGACGAAATCCCAAAACCAGATTTAGGTATCATGCGAATCCAAAGTCCAAACCTAACCCTTCCTACCTTTTACTTATTCCCTAGACAGGGGAAAAAGACCCCGTCCCCTTCCTTATTAGCAGTTTGTGCCAACTTTCAGAAAATGCTACGTTAAGAACTCTGGCTGTGTAAGGGGGTTATGGACAGCAGCTGTGTCTGTGTTGTTTATGATTCTATTTCTAATGCATCAAAAGATGGCAGTGTCCAATTCCCTCAATCTCTGTGCAGTGCTCTTGATAACCTTAACTAATTGAACCTTTTCACATAACTACAGACATTTCAAATCTCATAAAAGAAATGAAAAATAAAAATAAAAGGAACTGGGAAGAACAATCGAACAATACACTAAATCCAAAGAATTACTACTTCAAAACCAACAGCCCATAACCTCGGACGATATCAAACAAACAAAAAATTTGAAACATGCATAACAAGGCTAAAAGCAATACACTGAAGGCTAAAAACACCCATCTACACAGATTAAAAAATGAAAACAATCCCTTTTGCAGATATAGTGAAGAAATCAAGAAGAAACAACACTTATTCCCCCTCTGTTCAAGATTCAATTGAAATGGAGTGGCATTGCTGGAATCTCTGAACAAAATAAAATTCAGTAATCCAAATGTAAATTACTGATCACTGCTGGGGATCTCCCAGATGATCAAAAGTCATACCTATTAAGACATACCAAAATATTACTACAAAAAACATAGACATGATATAAGAATAAAGAGGACTCATGAAAGGGATCCAGGGGATATAGACAAAGTCTAAAACCTTATAAAAGAAGGAAGAAGACTTTCCTACCAACATAATATACCTTGTAAGAACCAAAGAAAAGCATACAGTACGCACTACACATGCTTCTGATCCCACACCAGACAATTCTGAAGCATGCAAAGGCTTAATAAACACTTATCAAGGACATTCTCATATGAAAACCTAAAGGGAAGACAACGATGCATACATGTTATGAAAGTCCTCTTGCATATTCACTGTGAAAAGAGTCATATTCATAAGTAAACATGGAAGCAATACTTTCCCGGCTTAAATAACAGGCATGTCCTACCTTTTGCCTTTGTTTTGCTGCGAGACATCATGTACAACTGATGAAAAAACTGAGAAAAGTTCTGCTTGAAGTGCGCGCCGCGACTTTGTACTTCACTCGAGTGAGATCTGACTGAAAGAAAATGGAAATTCAAAGGTTTTCGCGGGAACTAAAAAATATTGCGTGCTGAGGTGGTGGGTGAACGTATGCGTGCGTGTTTGCACATCTTATATTGCTATTCGTTTATCTGTCT
>NC_061850.1:14602270-14604770 GCF_019202785.1 Penaeus chinensis | reverse complement strand
GTATATATACTCAAATTCTGAATGCTAGAAAAAAAATTAAAAGGCTACTATACTTCATGTCTTTCGATCAAATATATAACACAATTAGCAGACAGTTATGTTTTAAACTATCTAGAATTCTAATTTAATACACGGCCATTTCTAATAGCAGTCAATAAAGAATTGTATATCCAGTTCCAATTATCTAACTTATGGAATTGTAAACTGCGGCTCGTGCATTTTAATCTTTGTGAGAGAATAATAATGGATTAGGAATCCTGCCAATTCTTCTGGCTTCGTCTCGGATTCCCCCAATTTTTCCAGGAAAAATAATGAAGATGGCTCGTTCCCAGCAGCAGAGTTACCACCTATAAAATGGATATGCCACTCAATTATGACATCCATTAGTTACTTTCAACGGGGCCTGGCACGGTCATCATTACTGAAAATCATTATTATATCATTAACATGATTATTGCTATTATGAGTATCATCGTTATCATCATTATTACAATTGTTACTATTGATTATAATCATCATTTTCATTTAATAATGTAATTGTTATTACTATGGTTATCATTATTATTATTAGTAGTAGTAGTAGCACCAGTAGTCGTAGCAGCAGTAGTAGTAGCAGTAGTGGGAGTAGTAGTAGTAGTAGTAGCATTATTATTTTTATTATTATTATTGTCATTTTTACCATTACCATTATAATTGACTTTAGTCACGATATCAAAACAAAAATAATGCTAGTGATATTAATGGAAATGATAATAATGATAGTAATAACATAAAATGTTGATAATAATATCATCCCTTTTTCATCATCACTTTTCCATTATTTATTTTTATTACTATTTTGATCATATTAATAATTATAATAATAATGTTAATAATAATAATAATTATAATAATAATGATTATTACTACTATAATTATTATTAGTGTTGTTCTGATTATTACTACCAATTATTATCATTATTATTATTACTACTATTACTAATAGCTTTATCATTGTTATTATTACTACCAGCATTATAATTATTACTATTATTATTATTATAATTTTTATCATTATCATTATTATAATTTTTATCATAATCATTATTATTGCTGTAGTTGTTCTTGTCATCATTATCATAATGGATATCATTATTCATACTATTGTTATTAATTGTTATGATGATGATAATGATAATGATAAGGACAATTATAATGATGATGAAGATGATAATGATAGAGATAATAATAATATTCATAATGATAATAATGATAATGATAATAAGATAATACCAATGGTAATAATGATACTATTGCTAAAGATAATGTTAATAATATTATTAGTAATAATAATGATAATAAGAAAGATGATAACAATGATAATGATGATGATAATAATAATAATGATAATAATAATAATGATAATAGTAATATTAATAATAATAACAATAATAATAATGATAATAATAACAACAATAATAATAATAATAATAATAATAATAATAATAATAATGATAATAATAATGAAGATGATGATAATAATAATAATAACAACAACAACTATAACAACATTAATAATAATAATAATAATAATAATAATGATGATAATGATTAAAATGATAATGATAGTACTAATGATGTTGATAGTAATAACAGCAATGATGATAGAAATAATAATAATGATAATAATAACAACAGCAACAACAGTAATAATGATGTCAATAATTATGATAATGATAATAAAAATAATGATACCAATAATGCTGATGATAATGATGTAAGAATAGTAGTAATAATAACAGAAAAGACAAGATAATAAGAAAAATAATAATGACAATGATAATAAGAATGACAATGATGATAAGAATAATGGCAATAACAACAACAACAATAATGATGATAATATTAATAATGTTGATATAATGGTAATGATCATGATATAAATAATTATAATGATATTGATGATGATAATAATGATGATAATCATAATGATAATGATAGTAATGCTAGTAATAAGGAGAAAGAATAATAACAATGATAGCTGTAGTGATTATAGTATCAATAATAATAATAAATAGAATGATAACGATAACAATAATGATACCGCTAATGGCAATATCAATAATAACGATAACAATAGTGAAATTGGTAATAATAGTGTTATTAAGGGTATTAGGTTTAATGATAATATTGATACTAATTTAATGATAATGAAATGGTAATTATAATAATAATAATAATAATAGTGATAGTAATAATAATAATAACTGTAACGATAATGAAAATAACAGTAATAATACCCAATAATAACAGTAATGATGATAATGATAATGATGATGGTGATACTAATCAAAATAATAATAATTATGATAATAATAATAACTATAATCATCGTCATTATTGTTATAAGAATATAAGCAATAATGTAATGATAATGCAACTGTGTTTACGTTAGTGATAATGATGATGTTGGTAATTGTAATGATAATAGCAATAATAATAACGATAATAATACATATAT
>NC_061850.1:14577270-14594770 GCF_019202785.1 Penaeus chinensis | reverse complement strand
TGTGAAAGAAATGTTAGAACTTCCAGATTAGATGCAGGAACAGATATTGTTAATATTAATGCAAATAGTATCACAAACAGTAATATTGGTGCATCAAGTGCCGATGCATCATGTTCTTGTTCCACATGTGACAGTAGTAGTGATAGTGTAAAGAATATAAATACTGTGGAAGTTGTTAGAAGTGAAACTATTAGAGAATGTAGAAACCTCAGTCATATTAGTGATAATATGGAGTCTGACCCAAGTCTATTAGTAGGGGAGTATTTAAATTCTAGACCTTTACATAATGAAACAACTAGTGGAAACCTCTCCCCTCATTGTGCTGCAACCTTAGAATATGTAACCCAGTTGCCTGAAGGTTGTGGAGGTTCCAGTAGCTCCTCAGTGCTGGAGCCACCTGGTTTGAATAGGCCAAGTGCAGCTGATGAGGATCTGGAGGATGATGACAACTACTTGGATTCATCAGAAGGTGAAGAAGAAGAAGACCTTCTGATAACAAATAATGAAGATGAAGAAAGTTGTGGAGAAGGTCAGTGTAATTTGCTGCTTCTTTGTATTGTATCTTAAAGCCATTAAGTATTTTTTTCTGAACCTGACAGGAAATTTATTTTGAATAGTATAAGTATTTTTGCCTGAGTTACTCTTTATGGGCCATTATTCATCAAGCAGTATATATTCAGTGATTGATAAATCTATTGGGACTGGTGTCAGTCTTGAGGGCTTTGGTATTGTATATTTGAAATTAAGATTATCAGTGCTACTGCTGCATTAAAAGTAGAAGCATGGTATGTTTATTATTCAATTTATAATATGACATTTGTTGTTTATCATACCGTGCCACATATCACAAATACAGGGCAATTCCTCATCACATAATGAGTCTGTCTAGATTACAGTCTGTCCAAGACCCAGACTGTCTCAATACATGGACTAACATGCATTGTTGTCGCCCAACTGTACTGAAAATTTTATCTAATATTATTGGTTAAAAGAAGTTTGTAAAAGTCTACCAAACTGAGTGTTATGAACTTGATTTACATGATTTAGATCCATGCATTTACACTGATGTACTTCTCACCTGTGTTCCTATACATAGAAAAAAAAAAAAAAAAACTACTGTGACCATTAGTCAAGTGAATGTAGGAGCTGAAGTATGTTTCATGATCATGTACATTGAGTACATAAAAGCATATATCCTTTTCTGTACTGGTAATACCTAAGACATTTATGTTTTACAATAGTTTTGCAATTTTAGTTTAATTTGATTATCATTTATATCTCTGGAATGATTAGGTTTTCAGAT
This sequence comes from Penaeus chinensis, assembly GCF_019202785.1. NCBI lineage: Eukaryota > Metazoa > Arthropoda > Malacostraca > Decapoda > Penaeidae > Penaeus > Penaeus chinensis. Next base: position 14,593,467 of record NC_061850.1, on the reverse strand, counting down.
TTATGAAAGGTTATAGAGAAAATGGATTTCACTCAACTTTTCATAATTAGATGTCTAAATTCTACCACAGAATGCTTCACTTAATCTTATTCCTTATAGTTTATTTAACTCATCAAATTGAAAGTACTGTGTTATCTGCACACATTGGTGAGTATCTATTGAGTTTTATGTGTTTTGTTTGTCCACAGATGACCAAAGTGTGATAAGTTCTGTAACAGTAGGGTCTACATGTTCCTTGAGGTCTGTGGCCAGTGAGGCTCTAAATACCATATGCATCAATGAACATGGTGTTGCAGCTAATGAGGATGGTAAGTATTGTAGATGTGTGTTTAAATGTATTTAACCCAATGTCAGTGGGTTTATGTACTGCCCCCTTTAGATTTTAGTGAGTGTTGTTACATACAGATGGCTCCAAGTGTGGTCAGGCCTAGTGATGGATCCTAATTTCCCCATTCTTTATATTTGATGTAAAAATGTGTTTTTCTTTCCAATATTATTAATATTGACATTGTTATCATTCTTATTGATATTATGATTATTAGATTGTTATTAAAATATTAATAACATCAAAGACAATAAAATAATAGAAATGAAACTTTCAAAAAATTAAGGAGAAGGGTAAACAGATGAGATAGATAAGACTAATAGCTGACTCCTTGGTGACTAAGCACTTGTAGAGCCATCTGTGTGTAAAGACAATAGATAAACTTTGATTTCAGTAGGCATGGCATTGTAGTCTTGCCACCTGCTGACATTGGGTTAATTTGCTCTTACATATTATTAAAAGGTAATATAAAAGCTTTTTGTTATTGTTTTACTAGGATCAATGTAGAAAAGCTGAATTATAAAAAGTAAATTAAAAGAGATACTTAGTGATATTTTGTAAGCAGTGAATAATCTTAATATTTGTTCCTATCTTCCTTAGGTTCTCTTCTTTACACTGAATCTCCAGCAGAGTCTCCCCTCCCGTCCTTCACACCCAGTTTATTCTCATATGTGCCACCTTCTATTAATTTCTGCCAGTATAATGAAAAAACGGTTGAAATGCCATTAGCAATCTCTCGATTGTTAAAGTGGAGGTTCACGAACATCACTCCACTAATTGTTAGGAAAACTGTAGCAAATTCAGGATTCAAGATAACTAAGAGTAAGTGCTGTTTATGTGGTGCAGTATTGTTGTTCACTCATTTTTTTTTATGTTTTCTGTACTTTTGAATATATCCTGTCCTATATGAGTCTCTTCATTTGTAATAATCTTTTCTTTCTTTAAAAAAAAAAAACAGAAACTATGCAGTGGTCAGGAACTTGGGGAAAACACATGAAGTCTCCCTGTTTCAAAGCAGTTCGGGAATTTCAGAAACTTAATCATTTCCCGGGTACTTTCCAAATTGGCAGGAAGGATAAATTATGGAAGAACTTTGTACGTCTTCAGGCAAAGTTTGGAAAGGAAGAGTATGTGTTTTGTAGTATATTACTTATATAGGGTCACATTTTCTGTTCTTAATGAAAATTGACATGAGATAAAAATTTTGTATTAAAAAAGTACTCTTTTAACCCAATGGCGCCGGGTATAGAAAATTAAAAATAACTCTACGCTCTGGCGAACGGCGGCAGCGCGCCGACTCTGAGCGCGTGATATCGGTACATCAAGCCGAATCATTGCCTCGGGGCGTTTTGGCGCAGCGCCGCTGCGGACAGCCACACGCCTCACATCGTGCGTATTGTTATGACGGCGATAGCCGTGACCCGTCGCCATTGGGTTAAAGATATTAACACAGATTTAAATGAATTTGTGACATGATAAATATGTAATACTTTTTTATAAAGGTTGCATGAAAGGAAGAAATATGTCATTAATATATTTCCATACATTTTCAGGTTTGGTTTTATTCCAAAGACATTTGTACTACCAGGTGATTTAAAAGCCTTAAAAGCAGCATTTGATAAGGAAGGTGTAAAAAAAAAGTGGATTGTTAAGCCTCCAGCATCTGCAAGAGGCACAGGAATACAGGTCAGTCAATTCCTCTAACTTCTATTAGGGAAAAAATTGCATACTTTCCATTTTTTGTAATGTAACTGGAGTAAGGTTGAAATTTTGCTAGTGTCTAGTAGGGCGAGGTTGTTGGCATGCATTGGCTGTTTCTCCTGTTTGTGCCCAGTTTGTGCTCTCTCTCTCTCTCTCTCGCTCTCTCTCTCTCTCTCTCTCTCTCTCTCTCTCTCTCTCTCTCTCTCTCTCTCTCTCTCTCTCTCTCTCTCTCTCTCTCTCTCTCTCTCTCTCTCTCTCTCTTTCTTTTTTATATATATATATTTTTATTTTACAGGTTGTTCATAAATGGTCACAAGTGCCTACTGACTCCCCTGTTGTAGTTCAGCGATACATCAGCCGCCCTTACCTCATTAATGATACCAAGTTTGACATGCGCATTTATGTTCTTGTCACATCCTTCCATCCTCTTCGTATTTTCCTTTACCAAGATGGGCTTGTTAGATTTGCATCTGGTAAGTTTTGTTAATTATAAATTTCTTTTAGAGTGATATAGATTAATGATAGCATAGATGTGTTTATAACCAAGAAGTATGTTTATAATCCTTGTATTAACAGACTGTCATATTTTCAGTTCAGTACAACAGTGCATCAGCAAGCCTGAGTGACAGGTACATGCACCTTACCAACTATAGTGTGAACAAGTCATCATCATCATACACACACAACACGGATGCTGGGCAGTGTCAGGGACACAAGTGGACGTTGAAGTCTTTATGGGGTTACTTGAAGGTAGGCTTATATGTATATAGTTTATACAGATTTGTATTTTAACTGTGTTCCAAGCCCCTAAGGTTGGATTAGGTATACTTCATTCTTTTACAGTATTAGTGTTACCCCCCCAAAAGGAGAGTTTATTATTGTGCAGAAACCTATTTTATTTTTTCCTTTTTTTTATTGGATGGCAAAAATGTAAAAAGTTGATTTTTAGGAATGTCTGTAATAGGAAATGGTCTTGGATGCTGAATACTTTCCTATATTGATTGAAACATACCATCATTGTTATTAATTTCATCATCATTATTTTTATTTTCATAACTGTTGCACCATTTATTACTGATTGTGATTGTCAATATCATAACATGAAATGTTTGTCAAAAATGGCCTGCTTTCACAGATGTTGAATTGAGAAATAAATGCCCATATGGATTAGAGAAGTTGTTTGATAAAAGAGGCAGTTTTACTAATTTCCATATATACTAGATATATGCTGTTGTTTACAGTTTTTTTCTTCTTTTTTTTTTTTTTTTTAGGCCAAAGGTGTGGATACATCAGAGCTCTGGAGTCGAATTGCAGACTTAGTGATAAAGACTGTCATTAGCGGAGAGCGAGATATTGTGGTCCGCACCCGGAAGAATGTGAGATCCAGGTAAGATCCTATATATGTTAGCATTTTCTTATGTTATTGTAAAATTATATTATGTAGACCTTAACCCCTATGATCTGGATGACATAACCATCACTTCATAAAAAAACATGGCTTGAGGGGCAAAATTTGGCTGTGGGCAGGGGTGATGCTAACTTTCTCTTGTGAGCATTTCGTCTGAAGGCAAGCATGATAGGAATGACCTGTTACAAATGCACAAAGCTCTTAGAGGGTCATTATACTCATTTTGTGTTTAGGAAGGGGCTTTTACACTATTTCCTTTGTTAAATGAATGTGGAACATACTGTGTGTCAGCCATGGACTGGAATAATACTGGCTCCAGGAGGACACAGTATCCATACTCAGGATCCGATTTTGCTATGACTGGTGGCAAAGGTTATATTACCAAAAACTGAATATTGCATAAAAATATAAAAGTAACACAAGTAACAAAATGTTACTTGCACTTCATGATAAAGGAAATCGGAGGACAAACATTGACAATGGGAAATGGTAAAAAAAATAAAAATGCTTATGCAGAGAAAGTAAAAATATAATTGCAAAGGGGAGGCTTTCTCTGCATAAGCATTTTTATTTTTTTTACCATTTCCCATTGTCAATGTTTGTCCTCCGATTTCCTTTATCATGAAGTGCAAGTAACATTTTGTTACTTGTGTTACTTTTATATTTTTATGCAATATTCAGTTTTTGGTAATATAACCTTTGCCACCAGTCATAGCAAAATCGGATCCTGAGTATGGATACTGTGTCCTCCTGGAGCCAGTATTATTCCAGTCCATGGCTGACACACAGTATGTTCCACATTCATTTAACAAAGGAAATAGTCTTGTTACACCCAAGACTTTTTGTGGACGTGATAGCAATGAGGCATCCAGATCCAATGGGTTAAGAGACTGTTGGTGGAAATTGCTAACTTATTGATTCACTGGTAGATTTGGATAAAACTGATATAGCAGGTGTCTAATTTTACATGTATCACCTGTAAAATCTGAGATTCATAACTCAGTAAGTTAAAGGGGGAAGGAGAGCTTATGGAAAAATGAAATTGCATAAAACAGATGTAAGCCTATGACTGTGGTATATGAAAAAAAAATACCAGAAAAGTCTTGCATAGTCTGGAAGCTTTCTAACAGAATATACTTTCTTTTTAGTTTAATGTAATAATATTGAATTTTAAGAATATTCAGTCTAATGTATTTTATAACTTGGAAAATAACAGCATAAAAGTTCTTCATCATTGAAATAATCAGAATGTGATTGCTCTTTGAAATGATTTATGTTTTGAGGTATCGTTCCTCACCTTGCCACCCAATGGTAATGGTTTAATAGATGTCATAACATTTTGGTTTTATGATTTTGGCAACAAAATTTGTCACATTATTGTCTAGTGATGCATACCCCCCCCCTGATGGGGAATCCACCAGTACCCATAACCTATCAAATCCAGGATGATACGTAAATTCATGCCATATCTACAGTGACTTCACTTTATTAAGTTTGTTTACCCATAGATAGCACCATAAGTGCATCTGTTACTTGTCCTACTTATCTCACCCGTTTACCCTACTTATTAAGTTTTTTGAGTTAAAGAAAAAAAAATTGTCGCTAATAGTATTGTTCATAATGTTATGATAATCTTATTATCAACAACAATAATGATAGTATCATTATGAAGAGCTTTAGAAAAGAAATACAAAAAATTCAAGGAATGGGGAAGTTGGGCAAAATTGCTTCGGGGCGATTGATTGACTTTTTGGTGGTGGAATACTTGTGGAGCCATCTGTGTGCAAACAGAATTCACACACACGCACACACACACACACACGCACACACGCACACGCGCACACGCGCACACGCGCACACGCGCACACGCACACACGCACACACACACACACACACACACACACACACACACACACACACACACACTCACACTCACACTCACACTCACACTCACACTCACACTCACTCTCACTCTCACTCTCACTCTCACTCTCACTCTCACTCTCACTCTCACTCTCACTCTCACTCTCACTCTCACTCTCACTCACTCACTCACTCACTCACTCACTCATCCACCCACTCTTTCACTCTACCCATCCCTACACCCACCCACCTGTACACACCTCTACCTATCTACCTACAGTGGACAGTACATGTACCAGTGAGTTAAAGAAAGATTTTATAAATTTACTTGAAAGAAGTCTGTTATTACAGATATTACTCTTTATTACAGATATTCATGCTATGAGCTTTTTGGTTTTGATGTGATAATTGATGAGCGTTTGAGACCATGGCTCTTGGAGGTGAACATCTCCCCGTCACTCCACTCTGCTTCGCCTCTAGACCACTCAGTGAAGGGTCCTCTCATTGCTGACATCCTCAATATAGCAGCTTTACACATCCCAGATAAACTCAGCCAGCAGCAACAGGTATCAGCTTTGTGCAATTCTTTTTGTAGAATAGATTTAATAAGTGAATATTGCTATTTTCTTGTCAAATTTGATGTGGCCAATGGTTATATGAAGTATTTTAAGAAATGCATTGATTTATAGTGATTTCTGATTTTCAATTTGTCATTATTTCTTTTTTTCAGAAAAATCTGTTACAAGACTTAAATCTTGGGGAAAATGTGTCTTCATTGTGTCTTGATCGTCGCATATACACCAGGCTTCTCACTGGTGAAGAGCAGGTTAGTAGAAATTATTCATTTGGATTTCTTGATTTGAGCATAGAAAATGAACTCCAATTATATAAAGTTTTATTAATTATGAACTTAGGTGGACCTGATAAAGAATGATATTATGAAGGTACTGCATTTCAGTGTAATATGATCTTTTCACCAGTAATAAAATTTACTTAATGTCTAAGTGCCAGGTTAGATCTTTGTATGTCAGGTCCAGATACTGGGCATGGGGAACACAGACTGCTTCTTCCACCATTACCCCAACACTGTTCTTGCCTACCATGCTACTTTTGCTACCTTTATTTTTGTATGCTTTAGTTTAAACATGTCCATCAGTCCTCACTGTTGAGACAGTTTGTCTGTCTACCACAAAGGGAGGGTATAAGTTGCTTAAAACCTAGTGTTTAGGGTAGAGGAAAGTTAGGTATGTTTGCTGACCCTTTCCATTTTATTTTGTCTTATTGTAGGTCATGGAAAACAGGACTATAACATAATTTTTTTAGTCACTGAATAAGAGATATATACTTATATTTTAATACTTTTCCCTTAGAGAGCTGATAATAAATGTTTACATGATCATCTGTATGAAAGAATGGTATTTAACAGAAAAAGTTGTTTTGGTGTGAGCTAGGTGATGTGCAAGTAAATGCCAGCTGGGATACTAAGAAGTGTTTACATTTTATGGAATAAAAAAAGTAATTCAGAGAGTAAGCAATTTGCGAGTTACTCTTGTGTGATTCACTGGGCAAGCAACTGCGATATTTATCAGTGTCGACATTTTTTAACAAAGGGAAGCATTTTTTTTTTTTTTTTTTCAAAAAGTTAGGAGTTTTCTGATAGAATATAGTGTGTTTGACATATTGATGTATGGATATGTAATATTGATAAAAACAGCATAATGTGTGAAAGTAAAAAAATTGTCTGATAAGAGTGAGCATACTATGTGCAAGAGCGAAGGCCAAGGTTTGTCATGAGGTAAGGAGAAAGTATTGTTGATAGGAAACTTTGATTTATAGATCCCTCAATTATACAAACAGGGCTTTCTCTGTTTAGTCTATGTGTAGTTTTAGGTTTGATGATGTGACCTTAATTTCATTATTGCAGGTGAAACATGTTCAGGTAAACGGTTTGCCTCGTAATCAGTATATGAATTTTGCCCTTGAAAACCTTACTTCTGATGATGTTCGTCATCTCATCACAGCAGAGGATGAGCTGCATAGAGCTGGCAAGTAAGTAGCTATTACTATACATTTAAAAGTATGGTCAGAAGTTGGGAAAATTTTGTGCAATGATATTCATTCGTATAATTTAAAGAAGTCAATTCAAGACATGACAATTAGGAATGTTGAGATGTTGGATTGATCATCAAACATTTGAAGAAAAAAAAATGTGTTCAGTGATATTCATTCTTGTAATTTAAATGGGAAGTGATTCAGGACATGACAAGTAGGAATTTTGAGATATTGGATTGATCGTCAAACATTTGAAAAATAAAATTTCAGATTCACACGGATCTTCCCTACGGCTGAAACTTCTCCATATTTCGGTTTTATGGATAAACCACGGTATTATAACAGACTGATGGATGCTTGGGAAAATGCTTATGGCAGCTGTAGAGAGAAAGGTAGATATTTTTTTCTTGATTTGTTCAATGTATATATACTAGATTAAAATTTCTTTCTGACTTTCCTGACTCTATCTCATTTCATATTTTTATTAGTGAGAGTGAGGATGTGTGTTAGAGAGACTGAGTGTGTGTGTGTCAGTGACTGAGTGAGAATGGGGATGACTGAGTGAGAGTGTGGGTGAGTGAGTGAGCAAGAGTGTGAGTGAGAGTGAGAGTGTGAGTGAGAGTGAGAGTGTGAGTGAGTGAGTGAGTGAGTGAGTGAGTGAGTGAGTGAGTGAGTGAGTGAGTGAGTGAGTGAGAGAGAGTGTGAGTGAGTGAGTAAGTGAGTGGGCGTGTGAGTGAGTGAGTTAGTGAGTGAGAGTGTGAGTGAGTGAGTTAGTGAGTGAGAGTGTGAGTGAGTTAGTGAGTGAGTGAGCGAGAGTGTGAGTGAGTGAGGGAACGTGAGTGTGAGTAAGTGAGTGAGCGAGAGTGTGAGTGAGTTAGCGAGAGTGTGAGTGAGTGATTGAGTGAGTGAGCGAGAGTGTGAGTGAGTGAGTGAGAGTGTGAGTGGTGAGTGATTGAGTGAGTGAGCGAGAGTGTGAGGGAGTGAGTGAGCGAGAGTGTGAGTGAGTGAGGGAGCGAGAGTGTGAGTGAGTGAGTGAGCGAGAGTGTGAGTGAGTGAGTGAGCGAGAGTGTGAGTGAGTGAGCGAGAGTGTGAGTGAGTGAGTGAGGAGTGTGAGTGAGTGAGCGAGTGTGAGAGTGAGTGAGTGAGCGAGAGTGTGAGTGAGTAGTGAGGAGAGTGTGAGTGAGTGAGTGGGGAGTGAGTGAGTGAGTGAGCGAGAGTGTGAGTGAGTGAGTGAGCGAGAGTGTGAGTGAGTGAGTGAGCGAGAGTGTGAGGGTGAGTAGAGGAGTGTGAGTGAGTTAGCGAGAGTGTGAGTGAGTGAGCGAGAGTGTGAGTGAGTGAGCGAGAGTAGTGAGTGAGTGAGCGAGCGTGTGAGTGAGTGAGTGAGCGAGAGTGTGAGAGAGTGAGTGAGAGTGTGAGTGAGTGAGAGTGTGATGATGCGAGGAGTGTGAGGAGGTGTGAGTGAGAGTGAGTGAGCGAGAGTGTGAGTGAAGGATGAGCGAGAGTGTGAGTGAGTGAAGGAGTGTGAGTGAGTGAAGGAGTGAGCGAGAGTGTGAGTGAAGGAGTGAGCGAGAGTGTGAGTGAGTGAGGGAATGAGCGAGAGTGTGAGTGAGTGAGGGAATGAGTGAGAGTGTGAGTGAGTGAGGGAATGAGCGAGAGAGTGAGTGAGTGAGGGAATGAGCGAGAGTGTGAGTGAGTGAGGGAATGAGCGAGAGTGTGAGTGAGTGAGGGAATGAGCGAGAGTGTGAGTGAGTGAGGGAATGAGCGAGAGTGTGAGTGAGTGAGGGAATGAGCGAGAGTGTGAGTGAGTGAGGGAATGAGCGAGAGTGTGAGTGAGTGAGGGAATGAGCGAGAGTGTGAGTGAGTGAGGGAATGAGCGAGAGTGTGAGTGAGTGAGGGAATGAGCGAGAGTGTGAGTGAGTGAGGGAATGAGCGAGAGTGTGAGTGAGTGAGGGAATGAGCGAGAGTGTGAGTAAGTGAGGGAATGAGCGAGAGTGTGAGTGAGTGAGGGAATGAGCGAGAGTGTGAGTGAGTGAGGGAATGAGCGAGAGTGTGAGTGAGTGAGGGAATGAGCGAGAGTGTGAGTGTGAGGGAGTGAGCCAGAGTATGAGGGAGTGAAGTAGTGAGGGAGCCAGAGTGTGAGTGAGTGAGTGAGGGAGCCAGAGTGTGAGTGAGTGAGTGAGGGAGCCAGAGTGTGAGTGAGTGAGTGAGGGAGCCAGAGTGTGAGTGAGTGAGTGAGGGAGCCAGAGTGTGAGTGAGTGAGTGAGGGAGCCAGAGTGTGAGTGAGTGAGTGAGGGAGCCAGAGTGTGAGTGAGTGAGTGAGGGAGCCAGAGTGTGAGTGAGTGAGTGAGGGAGCCAGAGTGTGAGTGAGTGAGTGAGGGAGCCAGAGTGTGAGTGAGTGAGTGAGGGAGCCAGAGTGTGAGTGAGTGAAGGAGTGAGGGAGTTGAATGAGTGAGGGAGTGAGCGAGAGTATGAGGGAGGGAGGTAGGGAGCGAGAGTGTGACTGAGTGAGTTGAAAGTTTGAGTGAGTTACAGTGTGAGTGGATGAGTGAGGGAGTGTGTAAGTGGGAAACGAATGTTTTATAGATTTTAGAACTATGACCTTGTGGTTAACTGGCAATGCTGTATATACTTGAGAATTGAAGTTCCACGATGATCATGTTTCCTTCTGAACGGAAAAATAAAGTTTGTTTTATTCAAACTTATTTTTATTATTGTTTTGGATATATCAAATTACAGTGGTTTACATATTTGAAAGAGTTTATTTGAGCTTGACCTTTATTCTTCAGCATTGGAAAGACTGGAAGCTCTGTGTAAAGAGAAGTTTCACCTCCAAGTGCCTCCCACCTTCAAGATGCCAAAGGTAGGAAACCTTAATTGTTGTTTTTTGTAATTTTACTTTTAAAACATGCTGTGCATTATGAGGATAAATTTTTCAGGTAGGCTTGCTGCAGAATCTTGTATTTTGTTTTTATATTTTGTACGAAAGGCAGGTAACTATTGTGGCTTTACATTAAGGAAATTGGCTAAAACTGTTTCTAGTTCTTGACATTACCTATCAAAAGACTTATTGGACAAAGTTTTGGCTTACAAGTGTGTTTGGTTCATTTTCAGTCTTTCTAAATGTATTGAAACCCAAAGGAATTTTCCTCCTTTGCTCTGAAATTTTATTTATTAATTTATTCAGTTTAAGTGAACACAGTCCTGCATGCATGTTTGTGTATTTGGATGTGTGTATTGTGTGAATAAGCAACTATTTAGCCTTTTGTGAGGAAGATGAAAAGGAATTAAACAAGGAATAGCAGCAGGCTTTTCTGAGGACCTGCAGCAGAGGAAGAATGTTTGGTTTAGGAATATTTGTGGAAAGGAGAAAGATGCATTTGAAATACTCCTTTAGGTACAGTAGAGTACTGATTACCAGATTCGGTAGTGACTGGGCTGTTTGAAGGAAAGTTAGTGATAGTATACAAGTCTTGTAGTAGGAAAGAACCATTATGGAAGCTGGGATCCCAATGATTATTATAGACTAAATACTTTTAACTGAAAAATTTTAGAAATTATCAAATCTCATGGATAATTCTTGTCACCTTGTATTTCAGGAGAAAATTTAAGATATATTAGTTTGAGATAGTGGTTCAATCACTGTGCTGTGCAGAGGCATTAACTGGAAATGAATGATATTTTCACATTGGATCTGGATGCTTCTTTGCCATCACATGGCCCAAAATAAGGGTATTAGGCTTACTTGAGCACCTACTCTGACAAGTGTGCAGTTTGAAGGCATTACACAACTCTGGGGTCATCAATTTGTTGCTTATCACTAGTGCATTTGTTGTTATTATAGAGATGTGGCTAAACAGTCTATCTCGATTGATGGCAGTATAAGTCCTTTAAAGCCTAGGATGATGTCTCTTGGCCAAACAGTATTTCTATCACCGTATTTAGTCTGTTAACTCCTTGACGGCGGGTCACGTCTCTAGACGTCATAACAAACCGCTCGAAATGTGGCGTGCGACTGTACGCCACGGCTGCGTGCCAAAGCGCTAGGAGGCGGTGATTCGGCTTGATGTAATGAACTCCCGTGCTCAAAGTCGGCGCGTTGCCATTGATCTTTAGAGCGTAGAGTTTTTTTTAGTTTTCTTCACCTGTCACCAAGGGGTTAAGGCTGTGCTGATTTCCAAGTAGCCAAACTGTATATACAGCCGTGATTAGTCCGTTAAGGTTATCGTTAGTTCAAGACAAGACTAGAGAGGATATTGTATAATATTAAAGCTTAAATATTAATCCTCTTCTAGTGTCAAAATATATTTTAGAAAGTACACATATCAAAAGGATTTATAGTATGAGAAATAAATAAAAGCCTTTGGCAATTTTCAGGGATATGATATAAATACATTTTAGGGGAGACTACAACATATCTGCATTATCCCCTCGTAGTGACGAGGAAAGAGGAATGATACAGATTTCTTTGGTTGAACATATAAAAGTTTATGAGGTAGTAAGGTATATCTAGCAAATAAGCAGGTTTAACACGATCGATGGCGATTGCGTCAAAACTCCTATTGCAGTTGATGGTAACAATCTTCCTTGTGTGCCTAAGAACTTCATATAGACCTTCATATGGTGGCTGTAGTGGATGTTGGATGGAATCTACTTGGACAAAGACATGGGTACAGTCATGGAAATACTGACTTACGAAAGACTTGCTTGAAGACAGCTGCTGTGGCTGAAAAGGTTGAATGAAGCTTGGACATCACATCACTGAGGCTGGAGTAGGGTTGGTAACGGAGCCAGTGGAACTACAGAGTAATTAACAAAGTAGTCGGACTGATGTTCCATGTACAAACTACAGAAGTGGAGCCAAGGTCAGATTTGAGAGAGCTCCTTATGCCCAAAAGCACAAGAGGGAGAGAAGTAGTCCAGTCTTCATGTTGATGAGCCATGAGTGATGATTTCAGCTGATGGTGAAAGCATTAGACAAGACCATTTGCCTGAGGATGGTAAATGGAAGTGCGATAACGTTGAATTCCAAGCAAAGTCATAAGCTTGCTCCAAACAAATGGTGCATAATCGATGAAAGAAGAATTGACAGCAGAGACACTGTGAGACAGGGCATCAGCTGTTGGGGCATCTTGACTGGGAAAGCTAAGTGTAGTTACTACACTGAGGGCTTGCATTTCAGCATCATAGGCAATATCAGCTTCAGGAGTCCAGACGAGCAACTGACTGACCTCTTTTGCATGGTTATGGAATACAAAGGTTGGAGAAATAGAGAACATTCTAGAGAAATCTTTTGTAGTAGTTAATCTTCCCTAGTAATTCCTTGAGCTGGTGCTTTCTAGTTGGCTTAGGAAACTGTTGAATGGCATCACATTTGGCAGGAAGTGGAGTGATCCCGCTGCAGGAACTGTGTGGCTGAGAAAATCAACAGACAAACCTCCATACACTTGTCTACATTAATTTGGATAATGTAATCATTTAGACATTTGAAGACTTGCATTAGATGATCCTGATGTTCAGCAGCATCATTACTGGTGATGAGTAGATCATCAGTATAAGCAAAGACAAATGGTAGTCCTTGTAAAACTTCATCAATGAAATGCTGGAATGTTTGTGAAGCATTCTTCGGTCAAAAAGGTATACGGACACGTTTATACAAGCCAAATGGGGTGATAATGGCTGTTTTCAGGATATCTGAAAGGTGGACTTGTATTTGTTGGAATGCTTTTACCAAATCAATTTTGGAGAAGATGGAACATCCAGAAAGTAAATTCTTGAATGTTGGGAATTGGGTAATGATCCATCTGCATTTGAGCATTGAGAGCTCTGTAGTCACAGCTTCAGCATTCTTCTTAGAAACAACATACAATGCAGATGACCAATTGCTGGAGCTTGCACGGATAATTCCCAGATGTAGTAAGGACTCAAAATCTTCTTTTATGAAGTGATACCGTTCCAGGGATAATCAATGATATTTAGCATTTAGAGGTTGAGTGTAAGATTTCTTTGTTTATATTCAGGGTTTGTTGATCCATTGGCTGCATTCAAGTTCATGATCAGAGGGATTGATTTGTGACTTGCTGTTGCAGGCAAAATGCTAACCTCAGTGTCAGTATCAACTAAGAATTTGATGTTGGAGAGTGGGTCCCACACATGAAGAAGCATGGAAGAGGTGTGGCAAACATTATATGCCTCTTCGAGCGGGGCGCTTGGCTTGATGTAGCGAACTCCCATGCTCAAAGTCGGCTCATTGCCTTTAATCTCCAGAGTGTAGAATTTTTATTTATTTTCTTCACCTGGCAGTTATGGGTTATAGGTTTATTGAAGTTACATGGCTGAAGACACTTCTTTGCTGCTTCCTTGAATTTGTTGTGATAAAAGATGTCATCTCTTCCTCAGGACCTACTTCTTGACCTGTAGGGTGGCTTATTGTTAGTAGAGATGTGAAGAGACAGTAATTGTACTTGATTTTGTAGAGCATTAATGTTGATAGTGAGTTTTGCAACCAGTTCTGCCAATTGCTTTGAGATGTGGAAGCTACTTCAGCCATAGAATGAGAAGTAGGGAGCGACGCCATAAACTCATTTGCTAATTTAGCCAGTTCATCAATGGTGAGCTTCCCTTTTGATGTGAATAATCCTTGTTGAATATGTGAATGCAGGTGCTGTCAGAAAAGCTGTAGAAAGATCATCTTGTCAAGACTACCATACTTTTTCATTTGATGTAACAAATCATAAGTTTTTTTGTTGCCGAGTTCTTCCATGCTGAGAAGTTCCTGAAGTCTGGTAGTAATGGAAGATTCCAGTCTTAACAGCAATGCAGTCTTCAGCACTTCATATGGTTCATCCAATAGCGCAGCAGTCGAAATGACCTCTGAAATTGGAACCAAAACACCTGGAGGAAGGAGAAATGTTGCATGACTAAACTTGATGACACTTTTGCTGATGCAGTGCGCTTTAAAACAACACTTGAGGATGGTGAACCATATGGATGGATCATGACTGCAGAAAATTGGTGCTTGGAATGTATTGATAGATGTAATGTTATCTTTGGTATTGCTAGAGATAGCAGCATCAGCTTTTGGTTTCCTTGTCGGACATCCTGGGACACAAGTAGCACAAACACTGATGAAAATCACTGAAGTGTGACAATTAACAGATCACCAGGCATTATACATCAATTTGTTGTCTTGTTGTTTATCACCAGTGTGTTTGTTGTTATTATAACGACATGGCTAAACAGTCTATCTCGGTTGACTGCAGTATAAGTCCCTTAAAGCCCAGGATGATGTCTCTTGGGCAAACAGTATTTCTACCTCTGTATTTAAGCCCGTGCTGATTTCCAAGTAGCCAAACCGTACATACAGTAGTGGTTAGTCTGTTAAGGCTTATAAAATTTCCTGACTACCTATTTACAATGGAATGAGGACTTACAAGTATTTTAGATTTAGTAAGGCAAATAGACAAACATTTGTCAGTTAAACATAAAGTACACATATCAGTAGTATTTATCATAGGAAATAGAGATAAAAGTAAACCAGAAATTTGTGGCTAGGCAATTTTCAGGGGAGACTATGATGGAACTACATTTCAGAGGCAACTACTATATTACTACACATGAATATTCATGGGTGGTGACAAAACTCCATGCCTCCCTTTTGCAGTGTTATTTACTTTTTTTTCTTTTTTTTTCATTAAGAGCATTTTTAGCTGTTTTCTAGTGTCTATATTTGTTGTTTGCTTTGTTTCATCCAGACGATAATAGACTGTTTTCCTTGCACAGACTTCATATCTCTTTAGGTAGCCCATAATTCAGTGCAGTAAAAACTATAACTTTTTGTTTATTTATTTATATTTTTAATATTCAATTTTCTCATGGCTAGTCATGTTAGCCAGGAATTGGATTCTGAACTTGGAAATAGCATCCTCTCTAGAGCCGGCACTCATGGGTCATGGATGATACATTCACCACTCATTTATTGAAGGAAATAAAGCAAAAGCCCCTTCCTAAACTCCAAATAAATCTACTCAAACCTCCAAGAGTTTTGCGCACTTGTGGCGAGTCATTCTAGTCACTATGGCATTAAGCTGAATGGCAAGTTTGTGTCGCCCTGCCTCTCAAGCCAAATTTTTTTGTTATGTGAGGGTTATGTCATCCAGATCATAGGGGTTAACAAAGTATATGAGAAGTGCTGTGGAAATGTGATCGACAAGTTGTACACAAAGACACTTCATTTACAAACAATACAGCTGCGTATTAAAATAAAGATGCACAGACATTGGTGATGGTTGACAACACTTGTAGCCAAACATTGTCAAAATTTTGTAAATACCATAGCTGACATCAACATGGTTTAATTAACATACAGAAATACTCTAAATTGTAAAGCATAGTTTTATATTTTTTTGTTTATATAATTCTAAAATACCATCATAGGCAAATGCATGGACATACTTTTCCAGAAGATAAGTATAGATACAAGCAAGCAAAAGACAGGCGCACACATATGGATGGATGTTGAAGAGAACACTTGATATTTGTATACCTAAAACACCTATTTATTTATTTACTGTTAATTTCTTTTTAGTTTGATAATATAATTTTTTGTGCTGTTTTTAACATTTAATAAAGAATAATTTTTTGTTTTTAAATCCCAGTCCATATGTTACTAGAAGTAGGTCAGTTCAATATCTAAAGCAATAGGCTTATTTTGTAAGTAATGGGAAAAATCCTGATCTACTTTCAATTTATTAGATGCTTTGTTTACCCTCAAGACTGAGTTAGAATTAAGCACTTAAATAGCTTAAAAGGCTTGTAATGATGGTAAGCATGGATATTGTAATTAAAGTAA
>NC_061850.1:14554770-14572270 GCF_019202785.1 Penaeus chinensis | reverse complement strand
TTCAGGTCAAAGGAACAGGCGGCTTCCGGGTCACCTCCAGGTAGGTAGTGGGTGAATGAGTGAAAATTCAGCAGGGATTGTGAGTGGGGTCAGAGGGTCAGGCCAATTCTAGTGTGATGTCAGTAGTTCTTAGCAAGTTGTGTTTCTTTGCTGTGCTTGAAATTTAATTTGCACTTGTGATTTCAGTGTATGTGATCATCTGCATGATTGTTTCTTTTTCTTTTCTTCCCTATCTTTTTCCATCAAACTCTTTTCAGCTTGTCCTTCTATTCCTTTTCTTTCAACCCCTACATAAATGTTCTTAAAAAAAGAAAAAAAAAAAAAGTGTGACATTATTTGTGAAAATGAGAGAGTGAATACATATGTGTTGCATGTTATCTGTGGGTGCAAGTTCTTTGCCTGTGGGTCAGTTTATCGGAAGTGCAGGATTGGGCCGCCACAGAAAAGCATCTCTATTAAGGGATGATAACATTTGTATGGTAATTTATGCAGCTGCATTTATCCTTTAGCCCTTTTATACTTTTCTTTTTATCTTGTATAGATCTGTTTTATTTTCATGTTATTTTGCAACTATATGAAATTTCTCCAAAGTATTGCAGATAGTCTATTTATTAAGATATTAAGCAGCAAATATCAGGACTGCCTCACAGTTCTCGTTATATAATAATTAGTTCAGATAGTTCCCTTCTTTTCTTTTGCCTTTGGTTTCTCCCCTCTCCCAAGAGATGTAGTGCATTTCTGGATTTTATGGTTTTATTGTTTTAGTTATCCACTTTTTTCTTTTTTAATGACAGCTGTATCCTTATTTCCTTTCATCTGGTTTTCTTCTAAAAGCCCTGAGACAAGATATGGAATGTAGTACAAATTTTGAAAATTTAATTGCTGGTCACCTATTCATTGGAAGTTAAGAAAGATCACACTTTTTTCCCCAGGAAGCTAAACTTGGGGCAAATGCATTTAATTATAAGACATAACAAAAGTATTTTATTGTATGTGGTTGGAGGGTGGATTTGAGTGGAGTTCAACAATTTTTTTTATTTTTTTGATGATTTCCAGACTGCCATCCTCCCCCCTACTGGGGAAGTCCAGCCCCCAACCACAGTCCTCCCAGACAACCAGTGTGTCACTCCACCCAAACCACCTCCCTCTACCTCAGAAAGGGAAAAGGAAGTATCACCCGCAGAGAAGGTCCCAGAAACTGAAGTTGACTGTGCACCCACTGAAGCCTGCACTAGTGACCAGTTACCTGCTTGCTAGAAATATAGCTCTTTTGGACAATGAGGACAGTGCAAATGAGGTGGATGAGGATATGGTAACAGATGATGAAGGTGAGGAGGAAAGTGAGGAAACATGTGAAGCAGAGATGCTAGAGCCTGAAGTTGCAGATTCTAAAACTGTAAAAGGTGAAGTGGAGCAGATAAAACAGTTAACAATTTCAGATAGTTAAAGACAAAAATGTATCTTTTAAGTTGTTTTTTAAAATGTGAAAAGATAGGCAAATAATTGAGATGGTTTGTATTTTAAACATATCAGGTTGTTAGAAAGGAAATATATGATACAATTGTAAATTAGTAAATTGAGTCTGGAATTGTGGAACATGGAGTGTTGTTGCCTCAGTCTGCAGTTTAATATAAAGTTCTAAAAATGATATAATAATTGTGTATTTTACACCAAATTAATGAGGTTCTAAAGATGAATTTGAGGTTTTTGATGTGAAAAAATACTTTTTTGTGTAATTATTTCTTAAACTGCATATTGTGACTAATAATTTAAAGTGAGTTCATAGATACAATTTTATTCCCTGTTGTGGTAATAATAATGATAATAGTACAGTATTATAATAATTATATTTTATGATTACCATTATTGTTATTACAGGTACTAAAGCAACTTCAACATTTGGAAGTAGCTCTATTAAACCTTTCATAATCATAGCATTTGTCAGCAGATTTTATGTAAAGAAGAAAAAAGTTCAACTAAAAGAGAGATGGTTTTTGTTCTAGCAGTTCTCTTGCAGCATCTTATGTGGTTGAGCTAACATTGTCTGTCATTGCAAAGAATTGTTTGTATAATTATATTATAGATCTCTGCTATGCTTTCATTGGCTTACCTGCATGGTAAATAGTTACATAATTAAGATATATTTGCCGATGCAGACTCTTTAAATCCAGAGAAGGGAGAGCATGCAAAAGTTATGAAGAAAAAGAGAGAAAGTATGATACATCCAAAGGCATTTATAATCCTATGCTTTTGATATCAAAGAAGAAAAAAATCAAAGGTCTTAATATTTCCCACTTTTGAGTTATATGTCATGTTATATGTTAAAATGACTTGGAAGCTCCATATTGTACAATATTGTCACAGTTAGTTTAAATAGATAGATGTGTATATTTTTTAGCTAATTTATTTTGATATTGCAGATTAACATTTATTTTAAAATGCATACATGCTCATACACCACAAACTATTAGACACCTGTGTATCTACATATGTAATGTGTAGTACATTTTTCACCTATTAGTGCAATTGGCTCATGCACTTATCTTTACAGTACAATTCGATTCTTGCATCTCCAAATTTTGACACATGGGTGCACACCTTGTACATGAATATGTTAGTTATAGGGATATACAACTTACGAACAACTTGACATACATGCGAAAAACAAATGTGCAGTAATACTGCATGCATGTTATAGTGTTAATGTACATTTTGGGTATGGTTTATGAACTGCATTGCTACTTCAGTCAGTTTGGCTTGCAGAAGAAATCTTACACAAGGTAAAGTTTAATATGGAAAGATTTTCTCATTTATGGTACAGAGCTCCACATGAAGAGGAATTTCAGTGGCTCTGCTCTGTTAGATCCAATTTGCTTATTAAAGTCAGTTTAAAGACATGAAGCTGACCATTATGTTTTTGTTGAAAAGAATGGATAATTCAGACTGTCTGGATAATTGATAGTATGGTCTTCATTTTCTTAACAATTTGAAAATTAGTACTTGAATTGGTACACAGTGGAGTTTGAAACCATTTTGACCGCAGAAATTTATTAATGAAGAACACCAGGAGCATTGCTTAAAGTGGTTGTACTCAGTATTCACTGTCTAGTACTAAATTAATGAATCGGGTTTAATAATCATGTTTATTCTTTAGTGGAGGATGGTAAAAAAGTTCCTTAAGTTTTTAGTTATCATTTACCAACTTCACTAGTTGAAATCTATAGAATTCATTACCCAACAATATTGTGAAAATACTCTTGATAGAAACATTTGATATGCAGTGCACGTGAAAAAAGCAGTCTGGCGAATACATTTGACAAAATTGGAATTTGGACAGTGTCCTGCTAACATTAGGCACAGGATGACAAATAAATAATGTTTGAGAATTAGGATATACAGAGAATTAACTTGTGTTATCTTGCAAAGTGACTGTGGAGGCTATTCTAATTTGATTACTGAATAGATAATTACTCCAAATATATGGGCTGGGACGTTATATTACAACCTTAGCTTCATTAAGATTTTATTTTACAGGTGCATGGGCTATTCTGGTATGTTGATTTTGTGCGGTTTTATATTTTGACATTTGTTGTGACCTTTGATTACTGGTGTTGATAATATGAATAACCTAGGAGAGTATGGAAGGATTTTCCTTTATTTATTTCTTTTTATTAGGAAAAATGGCAAGGTGTTTGTATAGTTATAAGGGTGTATTATCTTCAGGACAGAGTATTAAAAAATACAATCAAAATTAATGTAAGTAATTCTATTGGATAAATTGGTAAGGAGAATTAGAAAATTTGATGATATTCTCTGCAGGCAGGATATATAAATCCAGGGAATTTAGAAAGCAGTAAATAGGTCTGTCCCCTTTATGATTAAGGCCTTTATTTTAGCATGGCACCATCTTGTATAAAAGAAATAGTTTACAGGAAGTCTCCTTTTAAGTTAACAGACTTCACTCAAGAGAAAACCCAGTCTATTTATTTTGCACATTTATGATTAGCAAGTGGAAATGTTACTTTGTTTCAACCAGAGCCATTAACTAACACATTCAATGTTTCTCCCTCACTCACACTTTAAGGTCTTTAAGCTATCTTAACTCAGGGAGACTTCTTGGTTTAAATGCTTAGCAACCCACAGGATATAATGGATTATATTACCCAAGTGTGTAGTGTGGAATGAGAAATATTCCACATCAGGGAATGCTCAATTAGTAAATACTAATCCTTTAGTCATGGGACATTTTCCCATTTAGGTACTTCATCATGTAAGTGACATTCCCAGTTGTTCATGATTTTTCTTTTTTACCAACAGACATTTATATGCTCACAAGTATTCCAAAGTGCCCTATGCATCCTTCAGTCAATTTTTTTTTTTTACATTGATAAATATTTTAAATGTACAAAAATGTAATATAAATATTAAGTGCCTTTCTTATGTGTATCATTACCCTTGCAATATAAAGGTAAGCATTTCAGTTTCAATTTATTCAAATATCTTAAAACAAGAAATAATTCGTATTTGAGTCTTGATTTATTAGACAGTGGGAGGTTGCCTATAGAAAGTTGATGATAGTTGATGCCTCAAAGCATGCTGACAGGACTAAATGCCTGTCCAGACAGGTGGGCACGAATAGAGATGACGTCTTGGGTGGCCAAACTACTCGGTAAACAAGTAGTTTCCTCATTGTTTTCTAATCTGTCACCTTTACAGTTGCCCGCCAAAGTGCCCGCAGATCATGCCCTTCTGTGTGGACAGGCCGTAGTTAGATGTCAAAGTCTGCTCCTAAAGTAGCAGAGTTCATATAAAGGGTACATTAGCTTTTTAGTGTATACACTGAACATGGTTAAAGCATAGGGAAAATGGTTACTAAACAAAATAAATATGCTAGACATCAAAGGTCATATAGCGCTACATTAAGATGTAATATTGAGGGTAAAAAGGGGGTTTGTTGATGATTTAATGTGCTACGTCAAGTCGTACAGCAGTTTAGGATAGCTTAGGATAGAAAGGGGTAAAGAAGGGTGAGGGGGCTTAGGAGGCAGAGACTGAGTCCCAATTTAGGGGTGATCCACTCCCTTGGACTTCATGCCCTTCCCTCAACAAATTTTGCATGGTGTTTTCTACTTTCCTTTTCCTTCTCTTCTCCATCCCTTCTGTCCACTTGTCATGATCATGAACTCCACAAACATCAACTTGTGAACAAAAAACCCAATCTCTATATTTTAAATACTCTGCTTATGACCTTAGATGTTGAAGTGGCAGAAAATTTTAATTATATAAATAAAAAATACCCCCCAATCCTTTGCCCGTTGCTGTCGTGGGGAGGTTTAGGAGACGAAGACTGAGACCCAATGATGGGGAACTCCTCAACCTTGGGACTCAGCCATCGACTCAACTAATTTTGCATAGTCTTTTTTCCCACTCATACTTTTCGTTTCAGTTTCTTCACCAATCCCTTCTACTATCCACCTCCTAAGGTGTGAGAGCCGTGCTGATAGGATGAACGGCTGACTTTATGTCAGTCCTGAACGGCCTGAGGGAACCATGAGGACAGTATTCCCCTGCCATACCTGGCCCTTACCCCTCAAGGGGACCCTGAGGGGTGGACTTTTTTTTTCCCCAACATACTCCAGGCTTATCATGGCCAATAATGAAGACGTAACCCCACTCTTAGGGGCAATGAGGCTTGCCCCTTTATCAAATAGCCCCAATCCCAGCTCTCCTTTGACCACGGCTCCGAACACTGCAACAACTCCCCCATCATCAATGGATACTAGTACAGTATCAACCCTAATCAACAACCAACCCCCAGACAGGAAGCACGTCGACGAGGCTCTTCTCTTACCCCCTACTCCAGTAATGTCGCTCACTCTGCCAATCCCCCTACCTCCCAAGCTCCTACACCCTCTCCTAAACCCAATTCTTTTGCCATCCTAAACCCAGACACTCCAATCTCTACCCAATCAAATTCTTTTGCCATCCTAAATCCAGACACCCCAATCTCTACTACAGCCCCAACACCTTCCCCTCTCCCTCCCCGCACTACCCGCAGCAGACAGAATAAACGTTCCACCCCCTCTTCCCCTACCTCACAATCACCTCCACCTTCCTTTGCCCCTAATTTTCAAACACCAGACTTCTCTTCCCCCCCCTCACAAGAAAACCTTTATCTCACAAAACTCCCCAACCAACTCCACTACAGAAACTCTTAAAGATATCCCGAACTACATAATCGAGTCCCAAACTAATACTCATCCACCTTCAAATTCTACAACTCCCGCTCCCTCCACACTCAAAGTGACTGCCGATATCCATCCTCCTCCTACTCATATTCTCCCTACACCCAATCCTCCTACCCCATCCCAACAAAACCCATTCCCCCTGACTCCAGCCCCACCTATATTAACCCTCCCACTGTCCCCTCTATCCCTTCCACTCCCTCCTGGATACACACGTGAAACCCTCATGTCACAAGTACCCTCTTCCCCAGACCCTCTACCTCCCGACACCCCTCCTGATACAACACCACCTCCCCAACCTCATTCTTTATCCCACCCTCTAGCACCTTCCCCTTCAAATTCTCCAACACGCACTGCAATCTTTGCCAGTAAATCAACGAAAGTATAACTATCCTTCATTGGTACATTCGCGGTTTCCGAATGTTCCTCTTTCAGTCCCACATATTCTATTGTCATGCCCACGTCCTCCCTACATAGACATCCCAACTTATCAGACATCCTTACAGAATCTCACACTTTCTGCTTTGATAACCTGTTTTCCTTCCTCAAACGCATATATATCCTTCACTTGATCTAACCCCTTTACATTACCTCATCCGACCCTAACCCATTCACTCACCAATTCCTTAACCCAGCTTTAACAACTAATCACTAACCCAACCTTCCTTCACTAACATTAACTATAGTGCTATATGACCTTAGATGTCTAGCACATTTATTTTGCTTTTAACCATTAACCATTAAATAAAAAATATAGGTGAGAGTCGAGAGGGTGAGTAAATCGGTTAAGCTAGGGATTATCAAAAAGGCGATTAGATCAAAGTTATCAAAGGAAAAGGTGGTGTTTATTTATAAGGATGTTCATGGGGTAAGGTAGGGATTAGCAGAAGGGAAAATGGCAGGGGGAGTTAGGACGATGAGATCAAAGAGAAATTTCAGGAGAAATATTAGGAGGGAGAAGATCCAGAGAAGAGTATTGTGACAAAAGGGGAGTAATGTGTATCCATGAGGGAGCGGTAGGGATAACGAGGAAGGAAGTGGGGGTAAGGCAGATGAAGGATGGGGGGTGTTGGGAGTTAGTGGGAAGAAGGGATGTAGGGGGAACATGAGTAGGAGGATGGATGGATGGATGGATGTTGGCAGTCACTGAGTGTAGAGGGAATGGGAGCTGAGAGTTTGGAGGATGGACGGGGTATAGGTATGTTATCCTGCGTCATCATTAACCCAATAGGCCTGGGTTGTAAGAATACATGCCATGCCCACTGTAATATAAGTTCATCTATTGTATTTACACATAGAAGGCTCTACATGTGTTTAGTCACCAAGAAGTCAGTTATTAGTTCTACCCATCTCATCTCTTTACCCATTCCCTTGATTTTTGGAAAACTTTTGTATTGTTTTATTGTCTTTAATATTACTAATATTTCATTAATTTAATAATCATTAAAAAAAAAAGTATCTATTAATAATATTAGAAAATACACTTTCCCGTAAATTCAAGGAATGAGGAATGCAGGTGCAGTCACTAGGGCCTACTGATAGATTCCTCACCTCCACCTACCTTTGCCTCTACTCTTCAGACATCAGCCCCCCCCCCCCCTCATAAGAAAACCTTTATCTCACAAAACTCCAACCAACTCCAATACAGAAACTGGAAGATATTTAAAACTATCTGCTCGAGACCCAGAATGACACCGAAACCCCTCATCCAGCCTCAAGTTCCACAACTCCCGCTCCCTCCACACTCAAAGTGACTGCCGATATCCATCATCATCCTATTCATATTCTCCCTACATCCCCTTCCTCCTACTCCCCAACACAGCCCCCCCCCCCCCCCATCTCCAGCTCCATCTACATCTACATTAACTCTCCCTCCATCCCCTCTATCCCTTCCATTCCCTCCTTGATACACACGTGAATCCTTATGTCACAACTATGCCCTTCCCCAGATCCTCCGCCAGCTGATACACCTAATGATACGACCCCATCTCCCCCCTCTCATTCCTTATCTCACCCCCGACCTCCTTCCCCTTCAAATTTTCCAACACGCACTGTAACCGTAATCACTAATAGATAAACTAAGGCATAGCTCTTCTACATTGGAATATTCGCGATTTCCGTTCTCACAGACCAGAACTTCGTAATATCCTTTCTTCTTATAACCCATCCATTATCTACCTCCAAGAGACTTTTCTTCCGCATCCTCCTATACCAGTTCCCAATTTCCAGTTTGTCTCTTCATCACACTCCATTTCTGTCTTGTCTATACTTATCCATCAGAAAACACCTTGTGTCACACCTCCCTTTCAAACCACTGTCCCGTGCACAGTTATTCGCAAATTTCTTCGCCGTTGGATCACAGTTGTTTCAGTCTACTTCTCCCCTTCCTACCTCATTGACTTTATTGCCTTTGAAACTGTAATTTCCCAACTCCAGCCACCTTTCCTCGTAGTGAGTGATTATAACTGACGCCACACTCTTTGGGGCGATTCTATTACCAATTCGCGTGGCCGATCCCGAGAACACTTCCTTTCCACAACTGACTTTTTTCTTAATTCAGATCGCTCTACACATACGCACACATTTTCCCCCCATGCCTTGATGTCCCTCTATGCTCTCCTCAACATTGGTCAGTTATAGACCACTTTCTATAGTG
The DNA here is from genome assembly GCF_019202785.1 of Penaeus chinensis. NCBI lineage: Eukaryota > Metazoa > Arthropoda > Malacostraca > Decapoda > Penaeidae > Penaeus > Penaeus chinensis. Next base: position 14,563,369 of record NC_061850.1, on the reverse strand, counting down.
ACCACCTTCCAGTCCTCCTTTCTACTAGTTCATATGTACCACTTCCTAACCTATCCTTCATTGGAACATTCGCGGTTTCCGAATGTTCCTCTTTCAGTCCCACATACTCTATTGTCATACCCACGTCCTCCCTACATAGACATCCCAACTTATCAGACATCCTTACAGAATCTCACACTTTCTGCTTTGACAATCTGTTTTCCTTCCTCAAACGCATATCCTTCACTTGATCTAACCCCTTTACATTACCTCATCCGACCCTAAACCATTCACTCACCAATTCCTTAACCCAGCTTTAACAACTAATCACTAACCCAACCATCCTTCACTAACATTAACTATAGTGCTACATGACCTAGATGTCTAGCACATTTATTTTGCTTTTAACCATTAACCATTAACCACTTCCTAACCCCCTACGCTGATGCTTTGATAGTGCTCCATGGTGGAATTCTGACTGCACCAAAGCGATTCGCTTAAAACGTTCAGCCTGGAACAGTTATCGCTACAAACGAGGCACCCCCAATCAATTATCAGCCTTTATCTGATATTAAGAGAGCTTCCGCCTGTCTTCGTCGTACAATCCGGAACAGTAAAACAAATATCTGGCGAAATTGTTTCATCTATTACATCTACATCAGTTTCAGCTGCCTGGCGTAGGATCCATAAACTATCGGGCAAACATCACCCCCCCCCCACCCCATATTTGAGATACTCATCTCTAATCCTCTCCAGTCAGGTCAGTAGTGGCTCACCTTTCTCCACACTTTTCGTCTATTAAGACCATCAAGGAACGCACCCCATCATCTTCACCCTACCCTTTCGCTGAGTCCTGTAATGCTCCTTTTTCTTCCTCTGAACTCAATGCTGCCTTACAGACGTGCCGCAACATTCATGAAGTATTCACAACCGTATGCTCCGACACCTTTTATCTTCCTCTCTTTCCTTCCTATTAACTAATTTCAATCACACATGGACGTTAGGAAATTTTATTTCTCATTGGTGAACTCTTATCCTCCCTTCCTAAAATCCAATAAATCGGATACCCTCCCTCAAGATTACCGCCCCACCGCACTAACTAGCTGCTTCTGCAAACTACTAGAAAGAATGGTTAACTTTCGCTTCTCTCTCCCTCTCAGTTTGGTTTCCGCCGTGCCCTTAGTACAGCTGGCCCCTTGCTCATCTCGATACATGTATTACATCTGCATTTGCACGACATGAATCCGTATGTCATATTCTTTGACCTAAAAAAAGAATACGATACCGCATGGCGGTACCATATTGTCCAACAATTGTCCTCCCTAGGGATATGCGGAAACACGGGTCTTTATAGTCTTTCCTCTCCAAACGCACTTCCTAGGTCAAAATTGCCTCTTCCACATCATCATTCTTTCAGTTCGAAGACAGCGTGCTCAGCACCACTTTATTCCTTCTTCGCCTGTGGCACATCCATACTAAATCTGCCAATTCCTAAAGTGCAATATCATCTCTTCCTGGGCCACGATCCATGGCTTTCGGTTATCTACCTCCAAACCATTCTCCATCCTTTTCCCTCGCGCACGTGCAGGACCCCAACCTCCATTCTTCTTATATGGTGCTCCACTCCAATACCGTTCCTCTGGGAAATTCCTTGACGTTATTTTTGACTCCTAATTGTCCTGGAGAGACCATGTCTTTCACATTAAAGAATAAGCTTGCCGCCGCCTCCGAAGCTTACAAACTCTTTCCCATATCCTGAGGCTCAGATCGCAAAATTCTCCTCCATCTTCATGTTACCTTGATCCCCTCCACTCTCCTCTGCCTCAACATCCCTCCTTGCTCATCTTGATACAATCTACCACTGCGGTCTTCGCTTAACCCTAGGCGCCTTCCGCTTCTCTCCAGCTGAGAGCCTGTAGACTGAGTCAGGCATGCCATCTCTCTCTCCGATGCTATGCTCGATTCCACCAACTTTCCCTCACCAAACTAGTTATCCCACAATCCCAGCTTCCTATATTTGTTTCCTCCAAGGAAAGTTTTTAGTTCAGTAAGGCAATGTTTTCGGACTTCCAGAATGATCAATGGTTAAAACAAATAAATGTATCAGGTTACACAGCTTTATGGTAAAGTATTGTGGTGAAAAAGGTAAATATGAATTAATTTGGATAAGGTGACAGAAAAGGATGAGGAAGAGAAAGAAAAGACCCAGCAAAATTAGTTGAGGCGAAGGCTGATGTCCAAGGCTGGGGTGATCCCTACATTGGTTCTCAATGTCTGCCTCCTGACCCCCCCTCCCCCCCACATACACACAGCAACAAGAAACAAGGGATTATGGGGGACTGCTACCTCAGACAACTTGTAGTCTGGGAAGCCCCTATAAAATGAATTATTAGCACAGCACATAGCACAATTTGTATAGTGCGCTGAACTGGTTGGCAAAAATGCCATTTCTGTCACAGATGGGGGAGGGGTCGATATGGTCGGACAGGGTACGACTCAATCTGAGCTTCATGGGGGGAGGCCCTGTCTATGGAAGGTAATTCTGACATTTAGTATCTTCTAGGGGTGGTGTAGAAACTATACTGATACTGCATCATAGTAAACGAGCAGGCAAACAGGTTTTTGCAACGTCCAATTCTTGTAATAGACAAAAGAATTCTGGTACAAGTATAAAGGTATGAGTAAGGCTGGACAGGAAAAGGTTTAGCAGTGAGATCAGATAGCTAACCATGAGCTTGGGACTCGCATGTAACTATGACAAGATTTGAATGATTAGAATGGCTGTGAATGGAAACTCTTGCCTACTTTTTCTAGAGATTTGTTTGAATACCAGAGTATTTGTCAGAACAAGGGGCTCCGAAGGAATCAAAAGAAAATTCCTTCCACTTAGCTGGGGTTAAAGAGTACAGAAAAGACTTGTAGAGGTGTTGGTAGTTGAGGGATGAAGATAGGAGGGGAGAGGGAGTGGTTGAGAGGTATTTCTTTATTGATTTTTTTTTGCTATGTTAACATCAAAGGTCATTGGTGGTGTATCCAAAATCCAAATATACGGTGGAGCTTGGGAGCACAGCCTCCAGGTAAAGAATTTCTTTGGTTCATAAGGTGATGTTTGTGGATTTCCTGAATGGTTAAAGAACAAAAATAAATGTGCCAGACATCAAAGGTTATACAGCATGATTAAGTATTGTGGCAAAGAGGGTAAAATGAGCCAATGATTACAATAAGTGGACAGATGAAGGGGATAAAGAAGAGAAGGAAAAGGAGAGGGGTAGAAGATAAACCCATACAAATTCCGACATATGCGCACGCGCACACACACACACACACACACACACGCGCACACACACACACACACACACACACACACACACACACACACACACACACACACACACACACACACACACACACACACACACACACACACACACACGCAAGCAAGCAAGCAAGCAAGCAAGCAAGCAAGCAAGCAAGCAAGCAAGCAAGCAAGCAAGCAAGGATTGGAGGGGTTAAATGAGGAGGTTAGACAACATGGATGCACCCTATTGTGCTTAATTTTGTATGTGTCACCAAGGACCTTAAAATGCTGATGTGGGAGAATTTTTAAAATAAAAATAGTGATGAGGGAGAAAGGGGTTGAAAATGAAGATTGTGGATGATGGGAGAGAGTAGGAAATGTTTTCTGAAGGTTAGGTGGAATGAACAGAGCTAACAGCAAGTATCCAGGAAGAGGAAGTAATAGCAGTATAGCAAGTTGTGATCAAAGGAGAGCCAGGGTCAGGGAACTAGAAACCTTGATATAATTGGGGCTACTTGAAGGGGGGCAAGCCTCAGCCCCTAACAAAGGTATAAAAATGATTATCGCCCATGATAAGCTTTGAGTATGTGGGGGAAGAGAAATGGGGGGAGGGGAAGAGTACCACAAATTTGTATTTTGGCAAAATTAAAAATTGGAGAAAAAAATTGAAGCAGAGATTGCATAGGGATTTCACCATGAAAATATAGATTACTAATGTTCATTTCCTGCTATCATCATCTTGTGCTAGGTAAATTATGCCTTTCTTACTTTGCTTTTCAACCAGGTTTATTAAAAGATGGACATTAGAAAACAATAAGTTTAATAGACAATCTTCCTTACATGGTAGAAACATAAAAAGATCACATCAAGTCGAAGATGGTTCAACCTGAAGTCTTAACCTACAAGCCTTATGCCTTCGTTCACTCTTCATGAGCCCCTGTTGAAAAGAAAATACATCTTAGCTAATTATTTGACCATTTTTAAATACTTGTGCTTCAAATACCACTGCACAGGCATTTCACAATGTACTATTTTTGGGCTTTCTATGCTGATCAAGTGCAAGATTGCCAATTAAAAGTAGACCAAATACTGCAAGTTTAAGCTCTATTTTTTAAATCTTCTGCATTTTAATCTTCTTCACTGAACTTAAATAAACAAGTTTTATATCTGATTTGCAGAGCTTTAGTTTACAATGTAAATAATATAAAACTGCAATAAGAATGTAAAATTAATGTTAACACTTACACAATAATGTTGTTGATGGGAATGTGAATGAGTTTCACAAAGAAGCCAATGAAGCCCATGATAGCAAAGCCAATAGCTGTAGCCATGGAGATTTTCTGGAACTCTTTGCGGTCAGGCTTGGTGCAACGTTTAAGGAGCCTCATGGAATCCTTGGTGAACTGCTGAGCAGGTCTCATTATGGTCATAACTTGATCCATGGTTCTGGAAGAAACAGTCACTTTTATCTTTCCCGTTTACAACTTTTATGTTAGGGTTTGGAGAAAAAAAAAAAAAAAAAAAAGTGCAACAGCACATGAAATGTCAAATATCAGGGAATTCAACCATCCTGATCTATATAAACAAAGGGAATTCAACCATCCTGATCTATATAAACAAAGGATAAAGTAATCACAATAGATATGAAAATAGGTTTGTTCCACTTCTAACCACCACCACCACTATTACAAAGCATTTGAAATGTATAATAAAAGAGCAGATCCTCTATAGGATTTACTGCCACCAAAAAGTCGTCTAGCTCTCACGGCAAGCACACCATTTCACTGAATACCAATAATTACTATGCAAACTTGAGTAACAATGGAGATTGATTATTATAAACATAATGCTAGGTCAATCGTCATTTCCATTAAAACCACTCCTTTCTCTCTATGTGAATAGTGAACCTATTACATTGGCAGAATAACATTGCTCCCGTAAATAAAAATACCCTTATAAACACTTTAGGCCCTCAGAATCCCAAAACATCATACATTCTAAAATCAATGTGCTTCTGTAAAGGAAACCACTGCTCAGTCTAATTCCACCTAGTGTTTCCGAGTTTCAGCTCCACAACGGCCTGTGTGGCAAGATGAAGACCATATTTGTCAAGCGAGTGTTGGGGATGGAGTGTGCCCAGACAAGGCAACTAAGATTTTTAAAATAAATCTTGACAGTAGGGGGAAATTCTTTGGCAAGCATTTCCAACTATAAATAATTACCAATTATTATTTTTGTCACCTTATTACTCCAACTACTCCTGAGGAAATCCTCAAACATCCTAAGCTAGAGGCTTTGGCCCCAGAGCCTCACCTGATCGCCATATTTCCCTATCAGTAGCTCTGCCCCACGACCCCAAGCCTATGTTATTTTCTGCCTATGCACACCATTTCACATGTATTAGTGAGAAGTGTTCTCTTTGCTTATGATTGCCCCATTATATTTTTATGTAAATGTATATCAAAGTATTATGCATTGCACAACTTCCTTATGAACTTGAAGGTAATACCATTGGTCATTCTGTCCATTACAGGCAAAATTTACCTTGCATGAACCTTTCAGTCTAAACCAGTGGTTCTTACACTGGGTGCCCAGTTCCCAAGTGCTGTGTGCAACGTGTCTTGGGGGTGCCGTGTGTGTAGTAAAATGAATTTCTAATCTACGCAAGTTGCATTCTTTCTTCTTGTAATTGTCTCATTTGAGTATGTCCAGTGTTTTTGTTTCGAGCTTCATCAGTAACTCCTGGAACAGGCAAGGATGCACTTTGCTATATAAAAAAAATCCAAGAGGACAATAGAATACAAGATTTTGGGGACTAGTCAAGAAAATACGGAAAACTTTCCGCGCATGTCACACAAAAAGTACAGTAAAATAAGTGTGTGGAGTGGATACCTTGACGAAAAGTAGGACACTTTTCATCTATGGTGATAGGTTCGGATATCTAAAATAAGGGAGATACAGGACAGAGAAGACAGAAGATGGCCCCTTCATTTTCTAAGTCCCCTGCCATGTTTACCTTGCGAGGATCATAACAAATGTGACGCGTAACTCATTACTGCGATCCATCAAGTAGTCCATGTATTGCTACGCGCTTGTGAGAAGGCTTATTTTGTCATTACTAGCGTCTGTTTTCCCGAATTCATGTATGTAATGCATTATTCTAGTTTTATTATACTTCTTTTACGTCTTTTGGGAGTTATTTACGCTATTCTGAACAATAACCTTGTGCGCATGCGTGTGTTCACCGGGAGATTTGACAGGTCGTCCCGGCGGCCATTCAGTGAAAAACACCAGTGAGAAATGTTTCGTTTTAAGTGCTGCGTCGACTCCGTGTCATTTTTAAAGTCTTTTGGTGGATATACAGGACAAATGGACATTATTCTCAACCAAAGCCTGATATTTGAGCCCAACAAGTGCCCCAAATGCCGAAAAAAGTGATTAGAAACCAAGCAATTCTGACAGACGGAAGTGCAAAAAAGTTCGTTCTCTCGCTTTATAAAGGTTTGTGGTTTAACCCTGGGGCTAGGCGTATATACTACTAAGGGGGTCCAGGGGGCGTAGCCCCCTGGCTAGGCGTACATATCACCACGGGGGTCCAGGGGGCGAAGCCCCCTGGCTAGGCGCATTTAATACTACGGGGGTCCAGGGGGCAGAGCCCCCTGGCTAGGGAATATATAGATCGTAGTGTATAAATCCCACAGGGTTAGGTTAGGTTGGTTTATTGGTTAGGACGCATTATACGATTACCACAGGGGATCTGGATTATATGAAATCCCGTAGATTTTTTGCTTTGGTTCCCGTAGAGTTTTTCGAAAATTGGCGCGTCGGTCCGTAGACTTTCAAATGTGGCGGCAATGTCCGTAGACTTTCATTTGCCGATTTTAAGCGTTTTTTGTGCTTGTTTTGCACATTTCTGTTCTCTATTTTGCTTATTTAAGCCTGTTTTACCCCGTAATTTCCCTGATCTACTTCATGCCCTCCCCTGCTATCGGGACTTATCAAATCACATCAAGATTGTCGGCTGGAGAATCCGACGGAGATTATCATCAGATTCGTTCTCATCACACGAGGACAAATCTGATGATATAAATATTGTAAGGGAAGACCCGATTGTCATATTCGGAAAATTAACCGAAAATACTTGTATTGAAGGTAAACCCCTCAATAATGGTATCAGAAATCTCTTGGCGTCAGTGACTGACGATTTCTGGCAACCATACTGCCGTTTAGCCCAGGAGTCTGCTAAGTGTTGCAGAAATTCCCTCTCAACTCTTTCTAGTGCGCAGTCATGCATATAGCATATAGCCAGCATGAAGAGTAGGTTTTTTTGGACAACTATAGGCATGGCCTGGCAGTAAGAGGTTAAGGTAAATATTATTGAGGGTGATGCAATAAGATAAAGGGAAATGGACATCTTGTAGAGCATAAGTAATATCCAAACACAGGTACAGCTGCTGCAGCCTCATATTTACCATGAAATGATGAAAATAAGTATGTGATTATCTTCATTATTTTATTATATTGGGTTAATGTTACCGAGAGCAATGCACCGAGACAGGAAAATGGACACTGCCAAATTATAAAGAAGAAATAGAGTAGGAAGCAATACAAGTACATCTGCAGCACCTTCATGTTTACCGGGATATGACGAAAATAGCCACTATTTCACTTCTGAGACTAAAGTCAACAACACCATCTTAATGTTGTGTTTTCTATACTATATTTTGTACAGTTTCTCTATGTCCATTTTTTATAATGAATCACGTTTTTGGTTTACCATAAGTGTCATTTTCTGTTAATTATATTTTTTCATATTCCTTATTCCTGCTTGTTTACTATAATTGCCTCCCATATTGGAACAATACACAATTCCTCAGTTTCCTTTGCCATGACAGGCCCTACAAACTTAAATACATCATTAGTATTGTGTCATTTACAATAGATCATTACAGTGTTATTGATAAAGTTCTTTTTTATGGTAGGTCTGGGCAATTTTTGCAACATTATGCCGACTAGGCCAACCTCTTGCTTAATGTGTGCCAGTCGCACAGACCTTCTTACAAATCTACACTAACTTTCAATTTCCAAAAATGACTGACTGGGCAGCTCATCTGTACCCTCTACAATGACAGTATGAATCACCCTCTACAATGACAGTATGCCCCCCTAATAAGCACAAAGTGCTTATTAGGGGGGAATAGGGGGCCCTGTCTCGGGAATAAATAGATGGTGGGTAAAGTTAGGTTATGACTTCTCAGCATGATACACAATGTTTACTTGTCTATATATTTGCATTGTTCAAAACTTGACTAGCCGTTTCTG
>NC_061850.1:14539770-14547270 GCF_019202785.1 Penaeus chinensis | reverse complement strand
AAAGCGCCAACATTTCTGACATTGACGGGAAGAGATCGATATGTTTGGACAAGGCAGGATACCACCAATATAAACTTCATGGGGGGAAGCTATGTCTACGGAAAATAATCTTGAGAATATTGGTATAGGACTTACGTTGGGCTCTGGGAGGAATAGTGTGGCACTGAACTGCCACTGCATCATAGTTGACGAGGCATGGAAGCAAGTCGTTTTCACTGTCCTGTCGTAGACAGGACTATCAGTCGGAGTTCCGGTATAACTATTACGGGAGGGAGGTCAGTCAGGGTAGATAGTGCATGAGCTTGGGACTCAGATGTAACTGTGACAAGGTGTGAACTTTGCCTATTTGTTTTGGGGGATATTGTTGGAAGAGAAGGATACTGTCAGAGTATGGGGCTGTAGGGGGAATCACAAAGAATTGATCCCACTTGGCTGGGCCAAAAAGGGTACTCAAAAGGTTTGCAGAGGTGGAAGCAGTAGAAGGACAACGGCAGGAGGAATATGGGGTGGTATGGAGAGAGGTAGTGCTGTTGGGAGGAGGACAATAAGCAGGGGCATCAATTGGGGGAGGGCAGTTGCCCCCCAAAACTCTGTTTGCCTCCTCAAGGTCTATCTTGCCTCCCCCCAAGGGTCACACCCCAACAACTTTTAGAGCTAATTGAATTTGATTACAGACACATACAAACCAGAATAGACTGGTACAGCAACTGCCCCCCTCCCCCAATTGACTCCCTCTGGTTATTATCAATCTTTATGTATCTTAGTATCTTACTTATATACAGTAATGATAGATTTACTTCTTAACTGAAAGGTTCAAGAGCAGATGCTTGCTTCTAAACATGAATGTATTGTGATCACATCAGTATCATCAGTATCACAGTACTCACTCTTATTTCATAAAAAAAAAAAAACTATACTGCATCTAGTAGAACTATAACATCATATGAATAAACTTATATATATTATCCATACCATTTAGTCAATATAGACCTATCATTAATCCAATGGGATTTTGTTTATGGTCTATTGTGTTATTCACCATATCCCCCCTCAAAAAAATCCCCAGCTCACTGAGCCCCTCCCCCACCCCCCTTGCCCCCAAGCAAAAGCCGAAATAATGCCTCTGACAATAAAGAGAAAAATAAGGATAAAGAGAGAAAATGGAGTGGAGGCTGTTGAGAGAGAGGAAAGGGTGTATTCTGAAGGTTGAGCAATGACCTGAGTGGATGATTCAGAATGGATCGTGTTGACCACAACCATCAAGGAGGGATTATTAGTATCAGAGGTCGGAGTCTAGCGAAAGAAGAGGCAGGGGTCGGGAAACCAGTGATATCAAATTTAGATTGGCTAGTTGATGAAGGGACAAGCTTCAGTGCCCCTAATACGAGTAAAAAATCTTCATTATTGGCCATGGTGAGCCCAAAATAAATAGGGAGAGGAAACGGTCTACCTCTCAGGGGTAGGTTATTAACCATGGGTCCCACAGGCCATTTCTGACTGACACAAATCCAGCCTTTCATCAGCATGGCTCTCACACCTTAGGAAGTGGACAGAAGGCGTTGATGAAGCAGAGAAGGAAAAGGAAAGGGGTAGAAGAAAAGACCAAGCAAAATTAGTTGAAGCAAGGGCTAAGGTCCAAGGTAAGGGTGATCCCCTACATTGGGCCCCAGTCTCCTTGTCCTAAGCCCCCCCCCCCCCCAAATGACAACAATGAGCAAGGGATTAGGGGGAGTACTAACAGTATGATAGAATGATGATAAAGGCTAAATATTAGACAGCTATATATTATCTTTTCAGAAAGCACACAGAGGCACAGGATAACTTGATGTACAATTAGTTATATGATATTACTACCAAAACTGTAATAATGAAATTGGTATTCTGTTTACATATTTTTGTGAAATTTAATGAAAAAGGGAGAATATTAAATATTAAGAATTTCAAACACACCTACTTGTTGATGTGTGTAGTAACAGGCTTTCATACATGTTTTTTTCATATTGATAAAATTTATACTTCTACCACAATAGTAAATAACAAAATATGATTCTGCATTTTGATTTTCATTTTTGGCTGGAAAATGGACAAATCTGGTGAACAGATCTCCATTTCTTTACAGCAGGCAAAGGTTCTATGAAACCTCTTCTTAATATGGTCTCTGTAGGAGTACAGAGAAACTTGTGTAAACGAAAACAACATATTATAGGACAAATATAAGGTGTCAGATTGACTAAAGTTGTCAAAGGAAAATGAACACTACTTGTAACAAAATCTGAAATTAATGTTTTATTCCTGAATCACTTGATAACCCCTCAGCAATTAAGTTCTTCATTCACAATTCTAATCAGTGTCATTACATATACAGCTCATATCCATTTTCTCTTCCTAAGAAGATATCAGCCAGTTAAAGTATTTTTCATTAGCAGTACATAATCTGCCTATATTCATGCTTCCCAAAACCTTAAACATACAACTAAAAACATTAGAAACAAAGAGTAAGATATACAGGGAAGGGAATATGAAAACTTGAAAAAAAGGCCCAAGAAGGTTCATACCATCTAGAAATAATAGCATAGTCCAAAACACATCTGTGCTTACTATGATAATACAGAGAACATTATTTTTGTCTACACACATTTCTAAATGGGAGGTTGAAGTCACCTAATCCCAAGTCTGATAACAGGAATGCTCATTTCATTATTCTATAATCTTAGAAACAAGTTGTGGTCTTTGAAAATATTTTCCCAGTGCAGGTTAATTGCCTGTTTTAAATAAAACAGAAAAATGAATTAACAAGACTTTCACATGCAGACAGATTAAAGTATTTAAGTAATTATCATTTATTATTTATATTGCTTCTGGGTTTTGTTGCTATTTTTGTATGGACCAAAGTCATAAGTTATTTATTAGAAAGACCATGTTGTAAACTCAACTTCAACAATTTTGATATATTTTATTAAACATTTACAACTGAAGTCTGCTCAAAGTAAAGTCAATGTTGTTTCATTTGTGTTGAGAGAAAACTAAATACAGTAAATTTAAACCTTCTGTGGCAATCCTGTCTTCTGATGTTTCCCAATATAGGATAGAAAAAACAAACAAAAACAAACAAGGTTTTACTTATGTCATTTCAGTTTAAGTTGTAATTTTCAGGACATTAAACAAGATTCAACTGTGTACTTACATGGAATATTAACACAACTATGTCCTGTTAACACTTAAAATCTGATGTAGAAAAAAATACTTAAGTAATTCATTCACATTATTACAAAAGTTGAAATACAGATAACTATTGGAATATTAATGATTTTAAAGATCAGACTAAAACAAGTTCAAGGAAATGAAATGGAAAAAAAAGAAAGAAAGAAAGAAAAAAATGCATAAGAAGCAGAAACAATAAAATGTTGAGAATTCAATAACATGAAAATATGCAGTAACAATAATAAAAGTTGAAAATAAAAATATCCATAACAATATACTCTTTATTATCTTTTTTAAATTCAAAGATAAAACTTACATAACTGGTTAAAGAAAACTGGCAATTAAAAGATAACAAGAATCTGCAGAGACAGTCTAAATAACTTGACTGAGAATATATTCTCCTCTGTAAAATTGGAAAAATAAACAATTCTTCACAGCAAATGACTAGCTTTTCTTTTCACATAATAAACTCATTATTGTAATAGAATGAGATCAGAACCATCATATAAAAGGTAGTACAGAGGTGCATTTGGAGAATGATGCAACTACGATGACCCATCTAGCTTTTGCCAAACATACTGCAAAATCAAAAACATAAAAGGAACACTGCTAACAACAATAATATGCCTCTAAAAAGCCATATACATTTTTCTAAGAAGCTAAAACTGACACAAGCTACAGACAACTAACCCAAATAAGACTATATGTATATGATGATGATGATGCATAAAGTAAAATAATTTTGCATTTAGCTTCATGTCATGTTCATGTCAAACCTTATTCCTCTGATGATATCAAATTCACTCCACATGACTATACAAGAATCTATTCATACACTATTTACACACTCTCAATAAACTAAATGGTCAAATACATTGAATTTGAACTTACATATCCAGAAAGATTAAGTAACATCCAAGCATTAATGTGTTCAAGGAAAAAGAGAGAGAGAGAGAAAAAAAACTATTACTATTATTTTTTATATAAATCATTATAGAATTCTTTAATTCATAAAAATGTTGCTGACAGTAACAAAAGCATGTTTGACCTATATAAAGAGAAAAATACGGGAGAGGATATCAAACAGCACTTACATAGGAAAGTCTCACTAAAAAAAAAACAATTTTATCAATGTGATGGATTCTGTGTAGGCTGAACTGGATGTTTACAAAAGTGCAATACAATAAACATGAAACTCATGATATAAAAACTCATCAATTGAAAAGTTAAGTTGAAAGTGTTAAATAGGCATCTTTCTAACATTCAAATATTGAAATACTCTATTCATCTTTCTTGTAGAATGACTATGTAAAAAGTGAACTATCTAAAAAAAAAATCTTTACCATCATCATATCACCTGTACACTACAAACTGCAGAAGCACTGATTAAACACAATAGTAGAGACATAATATTCAATATACATAGATGAAAAGGAGGATCTTATGACAAAAATCTCCAGAGATTTAGCCTCGTCACTGTAGTATCTCATTAATACATCACATTATGAATACAACGACAAACACTATTTGAGACCTGTGGAAAAATAATTATATATCAACTATTATCCCCTGTTCAAATTTTAACCCTGATGGCCACATACACATTACTCAAAAATGGTACAAAGATATATGATTTATATCTAATGTGCATTTTTATTTTTTATTTTTTTTTGTAAAAATCAAGGCCTCTAATGTTAACAATTCCTTCATAACCAATAATTCCTATACCATCTCAAAAATATTGTTTACATCAAGTCTTTATTACAGTTATATTTAAAAAAGCAATATATATGGAATTTCAAAATGTATGGTTCTGTGCTTAACCAAGACTGTAGTCAATTCCTGACTGTTTGTATGTAGTACTGGTAGTCATAATTAGAAATTAAATTACAAGGATATAATGATACTTTCAGCATAAGCAATTACCATATTTGCCAGCCTATAATAAATAGTACCAAACATATTTACAGATATACATTATATAAATGAGAAATGAATCAAAGAGAAAAGGAAAACAGGTATCTGAAGAAATATCAACTCTCATTCACATTTACATTTAGCAGACAACTCTGAAACAATAATGATAATGGTGCTGTGGCTCAGAGCGGGAATACAAAATATCAGAGCAGAGATGCTTGCTTTTATACTCTACTGATAAGTTATATGAAAAAGCCACACACCAAACAGCTGTTTTGACATACAAACAATTTATCCTAGTTTTAAGCAGTTTAAGTACATATATTTTTTGTCACTAGTTTACACTCATGTTCTTTGTATACTATATGTATTTGTATATATCTGTATTTCGAAAATATAATATTGTTCCCTAAAAAATCATAAAATAACTTTTGGTAAATATATGAAGCAATGTAATATCATGTCCACTAATATATTGGCAAATATGGTATAAACATGTGTGCATATCCATGTTTTTTTTTTCTATTGAAGAACAATAGGGGTAAATGACTGGTGATCTATATGTCTGATTGTGAGCATACTTTATTCACTTTGTTCAGTGTAATTTTGTTCAACCAAGGAGCTTGTGATTTAGATATATTTTTATGCTTAACTTCTATGGAAGAAACACACCATATTCAATAAGCCAGAACTCAATCCTCATCTAAATAACTGGGTACATGTGAATATCACACGGTGCCAATATGTCTGAAAAGTTACAAGAGGTATTTATCTACTCTATTCCCCACACTAATTGATTACTTGATTAAGTTAATCTTACTTGTCTGAATAGCCATGCCAAGATCCTGAAATCTGATGATATTAATGTGGACCGATTCCTCTTCATTCTCTTTTCATTGGCTTACCTAAGAAAATGTGTTATTGTTGCATAGACTGAGGAAAGGGCCTGACAAAGACTGACATTATGTATGATTAGGAAGTGAATTCTTGTAACACACTCTTTAGTCTGACATCAGACAAAACTAAACAAAATATAATGAATATACTATTTGAGTCTTGCAGTCTTAGTTAAGGATGACACATTTTTTTTTGTCTCTCCCCCTTTCTCTGTCTGTGTATGTGCATATTTTTTTAGGCCTCAAAGAGAAAAACATTAACTTATATAAAGTAAATAGCAGTGTTACTACAATTATGAGTAGAAGCAAGCACAAAATTCACATGAGCACAGCTTGATATCAAAATATACTACCAGTTTTATTACCAGAAAGAAATCCTAAAGGAGAATAGGCATGTCAATAATGTTATGGACAGTTTCAGGTATGTCTGACATATTGTTAGACATTAAATTTATCATTGCCATATTCTTAGAGGGGGAAAAAAAAAAAAAATTCTAATGCTACCTCACGATTAGAGACAACGGTGTACTTTGTGACTGTGTGAATGGCCATAATCTGCAGGTTCTGAACAGAAAAAAAAATATTGGAGAGTAAAGCATACCTCTTCTACAACAATTTTTCCATTTCATATCCCTCTTTTTAGTAAGTTATTATTATTGTAAACATTATTACTATTAATGGTAGCATTACTTGATTAGTTCAGAAGGATTGCTATTGCTATCATTATCACTATCATTATTAAATTATCACTAATTTACAACATATCTTTTACTTCCAGGTACAGAATCAAAGACAAGTGCTTAGTCACCAAGAAGTCAATTATTAGTCCTACCCATCTCACCTTCTTACCCTTTCCCTTGACTTTCTGTAAAATTATTTTTTATTTCTGTGGTTATTAGTATTTTAATACTACCATAATAATTATAGCATCAATAATAATAATAATAATGATGATAATTACAACAGTAGTAATATAAATAGCATTTGTTAAAACAAAAATCCAAAGATTTCAAGGGTCAACTTATTGACAACTTGGTCGCTGAGACTTCTATGTGGAACAAATTTCACAAATATATGTACCTCCTGCCAATGGGCTAATATCAATGTTATTGCACTTACATTTAACTTCACACACTTTTACCAAAACTTGTTGACTTGTTGATAATGCAGTTTTCAAAAGTATATATTATGTTTTTAATCATAGCTGCTGTTGTATCTATAAGTACTGTATCAGTCCTAAAGTATACGCTGAAGCAAAGATTATCTATATCATCAATTATATAAAAAAAAAAACATAAGATTAACAGTTGCTTTTGCAGATTTCCTTCCTCCAGCTTTATCTGAATAGAATAAAAGATCCTCAACTAATATAATATTTGGAGTAGGAAGGGGCAGAAAGGAAAATAAGCAAAGAGCAGCACAATTTTTGAATTTGAATGTGATTTTTCTTTGGAAGGGGAACCATAAAAAAGAAGAAAAATGAATG
>NC_061850.1:14527270-14529770 GCF_019202785.1 Penaeus chinensis | reverse complement strand
TATCAAGGAAATACCATAGATCAAAAGGGTCGTATTTTGGGAAATTTTCATTGGATGACAATCAAGATTACAAAATGTATGGAGTAGTTACCTTGACAAAGTCGGAGACACTTTTCATCTATGGCAAAAGGTGACAAATTGAAGGTAAACGAGATACATGACAGAGAAGAGAGAAGATCGACCCATCTTTTTTTAAGTCCCCTTGGTTACCTTGTGAGGATAAAAGCAAAAATATATCTGCATAACTCATTACTGTGATCTGTCAAGTAGTTCATGTATTACTATGTATTTATGAAAACTGCCTATTGCATGATTAGTTGGCCGCAGGGTGGCGTAAGAGTCTGGTGCTGTGATTGTCTGCCTGAGTGCGACTGACTGGCAGGGTGGGCAAAAAGTGATCAGTGAGCATGAGTGTGTTCTGTGGCTGCAGCTGTGACTTGATAGTTCTTCCCAAGGAAAAGTGATAGTATTATTCTGTTGGGTCACATGAGAAGTATAAGGCTGTGCTGGAGCTGTGTGTTTGTTGAATGACCATCTTTCCCTGATGTGACCCATTTTTGGCAATAAATCCTGTGGACTGCAATAAACCTTCGATTGCTACCTGCCCGTCATTTCGTTTCCCCCGCCATCTCCATAAACACTCGTCAGAGGCCGCTCACCGAACCCAGTAGGACAGGCAAAGAGTGCAGCAACCTGACAGAGCAAGTTGTGTGAGGCATTCAGTACAGTGAACCTGTCTGTGTGTGTGACCCAACCCACACTGAGCATCAGAAGGAGGGGGGTTGTGTGACAATATAAGATAAATATTGTCTTGGAAGGCCAGATTGACATTACTGCAAAATTAGCCCTTAATATAGATATTCCTTATCGTTCCCCATGAAACCAAGAGCAAACCACAGAAACTTCCAACGCTCCCCCCCGGCCACCGCGGGACCCCAGAGCCCTACTCTGGCCTGCAGCTCTGGTCAGGAGAGGTCATGCCCTGGATAGTCTGGAGAGGGACACCTTCCATCTAGCCTCTCCTGCCACGTCCAGCAGAGCGGTTAAGGATAACTTTTTTTTCTTCTAGTTTTGTGAGGTGACACCCAGGGTAGAGAGGAAAGGACCTGTACCTTCTGGTGAGGTTCCTCGAAGATGTGGGGTTGGAGGTTGGTCACGATGATGGAGGTCGGCTCGCTCTCCTGCTCCTCCAAGCTCTCTCCGTTCCCCATGGCCTCCTCCAGCTCTCCGTCGGGCGTCTCCATGCCTATGTCGTCAATGATCATGTCCGCTTCCATAAAACGACACTCTCTCACACTATTAACACTCTGTTTGTCTGCTTTCTTTCTATCACAACAATGCTGATAATTGGCGAGGTCGCTTGCACTCCGGCCCGCGTGTGATTGTGCCGGCAAAGAAAACGGAAAGGAGGAGGGGGAGTCTTCACTAAACTGCATGAAACTCATTTCCGTCATATCATCTACCTTTTATCATCAAAATCGACATCACCTTCGTCTTCCTCCTCCTTATCGCCATTATCATTGCTATCATTGTTATTCATTAAAAACACGATCAAATCCATTATGTTTCTTTCTATTTTCGTTACCTTTCTTCTATCACTACCATTATTATTCCTCAATATCATTACGTTAATAATATAAAATAATGATAGTGATGATGGGATTCTCATCAATATTCTTATCATTGCTATAACGATATGATTATTATTATCTTTTTCATTATTAATATTATCATTGCTATCTTCATTCTTATTTTTCATATTATCATTATTTATTCTTATAGGGCCGACATATTATTCATCATCTTGATATCATCACTAATTTTATCATTACTGTTATCATTATTATTATTACTATCATTGTCATCATTGTTAATATCATAATTATCATAATTATTATCATTATTATTATTATCATTATTATTATTATTATTATTATTATTATTATTATTATTATTATTATTATTATTATTATTATTATTATTATTATTATTATTATCATTATTATTATTATCATTATTATTATTATTATTATTATTATTATCATCATTATTATTATTTTTATCATTTTTATTATTACTGTTATTATTACTACTATTATTATTATTATCATTATTGTTATTATTATTATTAGTATTATTATTTGTATTATTATCATTATTATTATCACTATTATTATCATTATCATTATTATTGTTATTATTATTTCTATTATCATTATCATTATTACTATTATTATTATTATTATTATTTGTATTATTATCATTATTATTATTATTATCATTATTATCATTATTATTATTATTATTATTATTATTATTATTATTATTATTATTATTATTATTATGACTATTATCATTAACATTATTATCACTATTATTATTATCATTTTTTTTTTGTATTATCACTATTATTATTGTTATTATTATTATTATTATTATTGTTATTATTATTATTATTATTATTATTATTATTATCATTTATTATCTTTATTATTATTAT
>NC_061850.1:14522270-14524770 GCF_019202785.1 Penaeus chinensis | reverse complement strand
GGCATAAAGACGAGACTCCAAGGCAATAGATAGCGTCCAGGTTTTGCTTCCATAGAGCAAAACTGGTAGTATCAAGGTCTTGAAGACACGTAGCTTGGACCTTCTGCATAGGTACCGACATCTCCAAATGCTCTCGTTGATCGAGTTCATGATTCCTATCTGCCAGACCAATCCATCTACTGACTTCTTGGTCTGACAGCCCAGAGATATAGGCTACGTTACCAAGGTAAGCAAAGCTCTCAGTATCTTCAACGTCTTCACCGCAAGCATGGATCAACTGAATGGTTTCCCCCTAACAGGCCCCCAAATTCCTGAATCTTGGTCTTGGTCCAGGAGACTTTTAGGCCCAAGAGCTTTGCCTCATCACGAAATGCATCAAGAGCTGCCACAAGTGTTTCTGAGATTCAGATAGGATGGCAACATCATCAGCAAAGTCAAGGTATGAGACCTTGATATTGCCCAGTGTTTCTCCACACTGACTTTGATATTGCCCAGTGTTGCTCCACACTGCCCATTATTCAGTCCATGCAGGTGTTGAAAAGTGTTGATACAAGGACACAGCCTTGCCTCACCCCTGAATTAACAGGGAAGAAGTTTGACAGGCCCCCACCACACTTTACAGAGAGGCTTGCTATTAGGCCAATAATCCGTGTCATTATTCCCCTAAGTCTCAGAATCTTCCATAGCGATTCTCGATGCGCCGAGTCAAACACCTTCTTCAAGTCGATGTAGGCTGCAAGCAACCCACAACCGAACTCACGACGGCATTCCACAATTACTCAAAACGCTAGGATACGGTCTATTGTAGACTTGCCAGAAGTGAATCCAGACTGCTCTCGTCTCTAGTGCCTTAGTAGGTGGTCGCATATGCATTTCAGAAGAATGTGGGCGAAAACTTTGCTTGGTATACTGAGCAGTGTAATACCATGGTAGTTACTACAGTTCCAACGATCCCCTTTCCCCTTCCAAAGAGGGATGAGCACGCCACTCAACAGGTCAGGGGGAATGCATGCAGTCAAGACTGCATGCAAGCCCCGTGCCATAGGTTCACCCCCAGCCTTTAACAGTTCAGCAGGTATATTACATCTGACTGCGGCTTTCCCACTCTTTGGAGATCGCCATCCTAACCTCAGTCAGGGTTGGAGGTTCCTCGCTGATGGGTGGGTCCAGCACAGATACTGTGATACCACTTGCATCCAAGCTAAACGTTGAAGGGTCTACAAGGTACAGCTGCTTAAAATACTCAACCCAACGTTCACAAACACCAACATGATCTGAAATTATCTGTCCATCCACTAAGTGAACTGCAGTCATCTGCATGGAGGGCTTAGAGTCCAGCTTTCTCAGAGCTTGGTAAGCAGGGTGCAGAAATGGCCTTCAACCTCCTCAGCAAGATTCCGATGAACTGCTCCTTGTCCCTTCTCAGCAGTGTCCGAGCCCTACGCACCAAAGAGCGACGCAAGTCCTGATCGCCGTTTAGCTGAGCCATGCGACATTATAATAATAATAATAGTGAATATAATAATTAATATCATTATCATTATTATTACTATTATTATCACTATCATTGTCACTATTATCATAATCATCATCATTATCATCATTTCTATCATTAGCATCATTATGACTACAACTATTATCATTGGTGTTTTTATTACTATTATTATTATCATTATTACTATCAATATCATTATCAGCATGATTATTGTTATCATCATCATCATCATTATTATCATTTCGTGATTATCATTGTTATTGTCATCATTATTATTGTTATCATCAATATTTTCTCTATTATTATTACGTTATTCATTATTGTTATTGTCATTGTTATCATTATTGTATTGATGATAATCCTCATTATCGGTATTATTATCAGTACTATGGTCATTATCATTATTATCATCATTATTTTCATCATCAATATCATTATCACTATGAATTTTCTTGTTATTCTAATTATCATTATTGTTGTTACTATCAATATTATTAGTGCTATCATTATTGTTTTCATTATTATTATTACTATTATTATTGTTGTTATTAGTAGCACTTTTGTTATTATTATTATTATCATTATTACTATTATTATTATCATTACTATTATTATCCTAATTATTATTATTATTTTGATTAATGTTACTATTATTATTATTTTGATTATTGTAATTAGTATTGTTGTTATTATTGTTATTATTATTATTATTAATATTATTATTATTGTTACTATTTTATCATTATTATTTTTATTATTATTATTATTATTATCATTGTTGTTATTGTTGCTATTGTTATTATCATTACAATCCTTATTATCATTATTGTCATTAATATTATCATTATAATTATCATTGCTATTATTATTCTTATTAATATTATCATCATTATTATTGTTATTATTATTATCGTTATTTTCATTATCGTTATTATTATCATTACATTTGTTATTATCATTACTGTCATTATATACATTTATCTATTTATCTATCTATCTATCTAC
>NC_061850.1:14499770-14504770 GCF_019202785.1 Penaeus chinensis | reverse complement strand
GTCAGTCAGAGGTTGTCGATGGAATTGATGTATTAGCTATCGATGTGATTTTCGTCTTTGCGTGCTGCACATCTGAGAAGCTTTTAAGAAATCGAAAACACGATTTTAGCGCAAAAATGCACAACAGTCTGAAGTTCATTTCCAGTATCCTGTTTTGTCATATGGGCGAGCAACCTTGTTGCGGATCCACCAGACTCTGAGTCAGCTAGCGAGGCCTCCTCGGCCGCCCCTGAAGCCCCTACCCCGACGTTCAGGTCCGTTTGCGCCTCTTGAAGCCCTCCTCTAAAAAAACGCCTTGTTGTTCACGACGGGAGGCTGCTCGGCCGCCGCCGGCTCCTCGGCCGACTTCGCCGACCGCGGGTGCACCACGATGAAGTCATCCTGCGTGTTCGGCGCTCCGTTCTGTTGCTGCTTCTTGGGCGTGTGCCTCGGCGTCTGGACGCAACCCGGGGGAGTAGGCGTGTCCCTTGCGAACTTGAGAGAAAGAGGAACGTTCAGCGGGATTTCTCCCCTGCTGATGGACCATCCATCTGAATAGAAGAAACACATCCTACTTGACATTATTTCAGAGTCATGCTAAGCGGCAATCTACAACTACTAGTAGCAAAAGAAATAAGTCTGACTTATGTCTTGCAGACTATATATTACTAGCAAGACAAACGCCCTCTTTTATTAGTTCAGCCGAGTAATTAACAATATACATATGATTTATGCATCGCGTCAACTTCTCAATTTGCCCTGGAATCTTTGAAGCATGTCATTCATAAATGACGCATGCACAGTTGCTCATCCGCATGCACTAATTTTGTTTTCTAACTTCATCACTTATTCTCACTGAAAATCATATATCCGCACATTAGAAAATACTAATTTTATTTATCCATTACTGTTTATTTAGCATTCAAATGGATTTGAAGTAAGGCAGGAACGTCAAGAGGCACAGTCGCCGCTAACCTCCGTCTTTCCGAAGTCGGTCGTTCTCGCCCTTGAGCATGTAGATGTAGGCGGCCAGACCCACGCTGATGACCACCATGACCCCCGTGGCCATCCAGCCCGACACGACCGCCGCCATGCTGCGCGTGGGCGGCGGCGGCGACGCGTCGTCGCACGGCGGCAGAGCCGTCGACGTCCAGGCGGAGCTCGAGCCAATAATAATAATAATAATAATAATAATAATAATAATAATAATAATAATAATAATAATAATAATAATAATAATAATAATAATAATAATAATAATAATAATAATAATAATAATAATAATAATAATAATAATAATAATAATAATAATAATAATAATAATAATAATAATAATAATAATAATAATAATAATAATAATAATAATAATAATAATAATAATAATAATAATAATAATAATAATAATAATAATAATAATAATAATAATAATAATAATAATAATAATAATAATAATAATAATAATAATAATAATAATAATAATAATAATAATAATAATAATAATAATAATAATAATAATAATAATAATAATAATAATAATAATAATAATAATAATAATAATAATAATAATAATAATAATAATAATAATAATAATAATAATAATAATAATAATAATAATAATAATAATAATAATAATAATAATAATAATAATAATAATAATAATAATAATAATAATAATAATAATAATAATAATAATAATAATAATAATAATAATAATAATAATAATAATAATAATAATAATAATAATAATAATAATAATAATAATAATAATAATAATAATAATAATAATAATAATAATAATAATAATAATAATAATAATAATAATAATAATAATAATAATAATAATAATAATAATAATAATAATAATAATAATAATAATAATAATAATAATAATAATAATAATAATAATAATAATAATAATAATAATAACAATAATAATAATAATAATAACAATAATAATAATAATAATAATAATAATAATAATAATAATAATAATAATAATAATAATAATAATAATAATAATAATAATAATAATAATAATAATAATAATAATAATAATAATAATAATAATAATAATAATAATAATAATAATAATAATAATAATAATAATAATAATAATAATAATAATAATAATAATAATAATAATAATAATAATAATAATAATAATAATAATAATAATAATAATAATAATAATAATAATAATAATAATAATAATAATAATAATAATAATAATAATAATAATAATAATAATAATAATAATAATAATAATAATAATAATAATAATAATAATAATAATAATAATAATAATAATAATAATAATAATAATAATAATAATAATAATAATAATAATAATAATAATAATAATAATAATAATAATAATAATAATAATAATAATAATAATAATAATAATAATAATAATAATAATAATAATAATAATAATAATAATAATAATAATAATAATAATAATAATAATAATAATAATAATAATAATAATAATAATAATAATAATAATAATAATAATAATAATAATAATAATAATAATAATAATAATAATAATAATAATAATAATAATAATAATAATAATAATAATAATAATAATAATAATAATAATAATAATAATAATAATAATAATAATAATAATAATAATAATAATAATAATAATAATAATAATAATAATAATAATGATAATAATAATAATAATAATAATAATAATAATAATAATAATAATAATAATAATAACAATAATAATAATAATAATAATAATAATAATAATAATAATAATAATAATAATAATAATAATAATAACAATAATAATAATAATAATAATAATAATAATAACAATAATAATAATAATAATAATAATAATAATAATAATAATAATAATAATAATAACAATAATAATAATAATAATAATAATAATAACAATAATAATAATAATAATAATAATAATAATAATAATAATAATAATAATAATAATAATAATAATAATAATAATAATAATAATAATAATAATAATAATAATAATAATAATAATAATAATAATAATAATAATAATAATAATAATAATAATAACAATAATAATAATAATAATAATAATAATAATAATAATAATAATAATAATAATAATAATAATAATAATAATAATAATAATAATAATAATAATAATAATAATAATAATAATAATAATAATAATAATAATAATAATAATAATAATAATAATAATAATAATAATAATAATAATAATAATAATAATAATAATAACAATAATAATAATAATAATAATAATAATAATAATAACAATAATAATAATAATAACAATAATAATAATAATAATAATAATAATAATAATAATAATAATAATAATAATAATAATAATAATAATAATAATAATAATAATAATAATAATAATAATAATAATAATAATAATAATAATAATAATAATAATAATAATAATAATAATAATAATAATAATAATAATAATAATAATAATAATAATAATAATAATAATAATAATAATAATAATAATAATAATAATAATAACAATAATAATAATAATAATAATAATAACAATAATAATAATAATAATAATAATAATAATAATAATAATAATAATAACAATAATAATAATAATAACAATAATAATAATAATAATAATAATAATAATAATAATAATAATAATAATAATAATAATAATAATAATAATAATAATAATAATAATAATAACAATAATAATAATAATAATAATAATAATAATAATAATAATAATAATAATAATAATAATAATAATAATAATAATAACAATAATAATAATAATAATAATAATAATAATAATAATAATAATAATAATAATAATAATAATAATAATAATAATAATAATAATAATAACAATAATAATAATAATAATAATAATAATAATAATAATAATAATAATAATAATAATAATAATAATAATAATAATAATAATAACAATAATAATAATAATAATAATAATAATAACAATAATAATAATAATAATAATAATAATAATAACAATAATAATAATAATAATAATAATAATAATAATAATAATAATAATAATAATAACAATAATAATAATAATAATAATAATAATAATAATAATAACAATAATAATAATAATAATAATAATAATAATAATAATAATAACAATAATAATAATAATAATAATAATAATAATAATAATAATAATAATAATAATAATAATAATAATAATAATAATAACAATAATAATAATAATAATAATAATAATAATAATAATAATAATAATAATAACAATAATAATAATAATAATAATAATAATAATAATAACAATAATAATAATAATAATAATAATAATAATAATAATAATAATAATAATAATAATAATAATAATAATAATAATAATAATAATAATAATAATAATAATAATAATAATAATAATAATAATAATAATAACAATAATAATAATAATAATAATAATAATAATAATAATAATAATAATAATAATAATAATAATAATAATAATAATAATAATAATAATAATAATAATAATAATAATAATAATAATAATAATAATAATAATAATAATAATAATAATAATAATAATAATAATAATAATAATAATAATAATAATAATAATAATAATAATAATAATAATAATAATAATAATAATAATAATAATAATAATAATAATAATAATAATAATAATAATAATAACAATAATAATAATAATAATAATAATAATAACAATAATAATAATAATAATAATAATAATAATAATAATAATAATAATAATAATAATAATAATAATAATAATAATAATAATAATAACAATAATAATAATAATAATAATAATAATAATAATAATAATAATAATAATAATAATAACAATAATAATAATAATAACAATAATAATAATAATAATAATAATAATAATAATAATAATAATAATAATAATAATAATAATAATAATAACAATAATAATAATAATAATAATAATAATAATAATAATAATAATAATAATAATA
>NC_061850.1:14477270-14479770 GCF_019202785.1 Penaeus chinensis | reverse complement strand
TATTGCACAATATATGCTTTCCAGTCAGTGTTTATGACCCAAGGTAAACGATATCACTGAGTGAGTTTTCGAAGACGGGAGAGTGAAAAAAGTGAATTTAAGCATAACAAAGAGTCAATATCCATTTAGAGTACGAGCTGCTCACACGCCGTTGGGGGAACAAAACATTCAATCTATTTGAGAACAACGTTGTTTGCCAAAAAAAAAAAAAAAAAAAAAAAAAAAAAAATTAACTGCACATACATATCAGACACGCCCGGACCCTCGCCCCAGACTCATTGAAAAGACTATCACACACGCATTTACATTACACACACACACACACATACACACACACACACACACACACACACACACACACACATATATATATATATATATATATATATATATATATATATATATATGTATATATATATATATACACACACACACACTTTTACGTATATATATATATATATATATATA
This sequence comes from Penaeus chinensis, assembly GCF_019202785.1. Taxonomy (NCBI): domain Eukaryota; kingdom Metazoa; phylum Arthropoda; class Malacostraca; order Decapoda; family Penaeidae; genus Penaeus; species Penaeus chinensis. The sequence continues at coordinate 14,479,302 of NC_061850.1, read as the reverse complement.
TATATATATATATATATGTGTGTGTGTGTGTGTGTGTGTGTGTGTGTGTGTGTGTGTGTGTGTGTGTGTGTGTGTGTGTGTGTGTGTGTGTGTGTGTGTGTGTGTGTGTGTGTGTGTGTATGTGTATAATGTGCTTATGTATGTGTATAATGTATGTGCTTAATCATTCGTCTGAAAGGGAACTCGTGAAGTGTCCGAAACGTTACAATAGTGTTTAATTTCTTAGTGTGTCTGTTTTCCTTTTCATATATTTCGAAGCCTTTGTCTAATTATCAATAAATCTAGTTTGTGCATTGTGTTTTTTTTCTACCATTGTACTAACATCTATTAGTTTCTTTGTGTGTGTGCGTATAAGTATGTGTGGGTGATGGTATAAGTAATGTATATGAGTTATTCCAAGTTCGCCGCCGTTTGGACTTACTCCTCCACCTTTCATTTTCAGCAGGAATCGATGCTGAAGAGGTTTCGTAGGGACACGTTCCCTTTTCGTAAAAGAGGACCAGGACGTGATGTCTTCTCCACCTAGGAAAAGTTTTTAGCCTTTACCTTACATGTCTTAGTCGTCGTGTCCACATCCACCTTCCTACCTCCTATTTTTCAGCGCTTCAAGCGCACACGAATCGCTTCATCAGTTTGTCTTTCACTCTATGTCCTTTATTTAATTCCCGGCATGTAAACCAGGGTAAGGGAGGGCTTTGGGTTCAGATGGGATATTCGTCTAATTATTGAAGGAATTTGCCTTCGAGTTTGCTTCAGTGTTTTGCCAACGTTCTTTTCGGTAGGAGGCTCTGAAATCACCTCTGGACTGCCAGAGGAATTCTGTGAGGCCTGGAGGGACATCAATCAGGAGGCTCGTCGGTTGCTTGATTCCTTTATTGATTGAAGGTCTGAATCGCGGAAAGCGGCGGCGGCCAAGGGAAAGCGGCGAGGGGAAAGAGGGTCCGCAAAGAGGCGAGGCGAAGAGCCCGGAACTGGACTAATTCGGTTGAGGTCTCCTTGAAGAGGTCATTATTATTACATGCTCAAGCAATTTAGGGCAACGGCTGGATGCCATCTTTGAAGCCAAACGGATGACAAGAATCTTAGGATTTGCATAAATGGCTTTAAGTGCTGCTTCCATGGCCAAAATTTTATTTCAGAGCTTACGCATTTCTTTGCGAATGACAAAGCCAAAGTGAGCTTCTTTCTTGCCTCGCCTATTTACTGTGCCAACACTTCACAAAGTCTTGCGTCATTGGTGTTTGCTGCACTTCCTCTCTCTCGAAAAGTTCTTTCCAGCTTTCTTCCTCACCACTTTTTTTGTCTGGTGTTGTTGACGGAGCAATATCCGCTTCCACACCGATTAAAAAGGTATTCCTCAGGGTTCTGTCTTATATCCAACTCTCTTTTGTCTTCATCAACGATCTCCATTCCACGTCATCGCATGCCATGGTCCAATCCGCCATGGCTCCGACTTCAGCTCTCAGCCAAATTGTGAGCAATAATGTGAAACCTTGTGAAATTCAATATCTCCGAGACGTCCATTCCGAACAGTTTTTGTCTACTCTTCCTTCTACTTCTAAATCTCATTAAAACTGTTTTTCTGCTCCGTAACTATATTTTACATCCAAGCTGCCTCGACTTGAATAGCCATATAATTCAAAATCTTCTGCACCGATTCTGCTCTCACTTCGACCTGACCCGTTTTTTCCCGATCGTAAACGAGCCTTCTTCTTCCTCTCCTACTATAAATTTTATAGAACTATTGAAACCAAGCTGCACTCGCCTCTTCCATCCTTCAGCAGTTTCTCCATAGAACCTTCATAGAAATTAGCAATCATCGAATAACAGATGCAGATCCGGTAACTGAGTTTCCCTCGCCGTCGAAACTTTGGAACTCTCTTCCTCCTTTTTTCTGAGGCGGAATCGTCCTTCCTTTAAGAGTGGGGCTCTCGTCATCTTAAAGGGTCGGTGGCTGTCTGGTAACTTCCTCTCCTTCATTGTCTTATTCTATCCGTGCTTTACATTTAAATGTGTAGCGTGCATGTGTAGA
>NC_061850.1:14442270-14454770 GCF_019202785.1 Penaeus chinensis | reverse complement strand
ATACAGAGATTGAGGTAGACATGCGCAAACATACTTGATTTCACAAATATGCATGGACACTTACTCTGATACACACAGATATACAGATACATAAGCATACACATGCATACTTGCACATGCACATTCTCTCTCTCTCTCTCTCTCTCTCTCTCTCTCTCTCTCTCTCTCTCTCTCTCTCTCTCTCTCTCTCTCTCTCTCTCTCTCTCTCTCTCTCTCTCTCTCTCTCTCTCTCTCTCTCTCTCTCTCTCTCTCTCTCTCTCTCTCTCTCTCTCTCTGTCTCTCTCTGTCTCTCTCTCTCTCTCTCTCTCTCTCTCTCTCTCTCTCTCTCTCTCTCTCTCTCTCTCTCTCTCTCTCTCTCTCTCTCTCTCTCTCTCTCTATCTCCTCTCTCTCCTCTCTCTCCTCTCTCTCTCCTCTCTCTCCTCTTCTCTCCTCTCTCTCTCCTCTCTCTCTCCTCTCTCTCCTCTCTCTCTCTCTCTCTCTCTCTCTCCTCTCTCTCCTCTTCTCTCCTCTCTCTCCTCTTTCTCTCCTCTCTCTCCTCTCTCTCCTCTTTCTCTCCTCTCTCTCCTCTCTCTCCTCTTTCTCTCCTCTCTCTCCTCTTTCTCTCCTCTCTCTCCTCTCTCTCCTCTTTCTCTCCTCTCTCTCCTCTTTCTCTCCTCTCTCTCCTCTTTCTCTCCTCTTTCTCTCCTCTCTCTCCTCTTTCTCTCCTCTCTCTCTCTCTTCTCTCCTCTCTCTCCTCTCTCCCTCCTCTCTCTCTTCCCTCCCTCCTCTCTCTCTTCCCTCCCTCCTCTCTCTCTTCCCTCCCTCCTCTCTCTCTTCCCTCCCTCCTCTCTCTCTTCCCTCCCTCCTCTCTCTCCTCTCCTCTCTCTCTTCCCTCCCTCCTCTCTCTCCTCTCCTCTCTCTCTTCCCTCCCTCCTCTCTCTCCTCTCCTCTCCTCTCTCTCTTCCCTCCCTCCTCTCTCTCCTCTCCTCTCCTCTCTCTCTTCCCTCCCTCCTCTCTCTCCTCTCTCTCTTCCCTCTCTCCTCTCTCTCTTCCCTCCCTCCTCTCTCTCTTCCCTCCCTCCTCTCTCTCTTCCCTCCCTCCTCTCTCTCCTCTCTCCTCTCTCTCTTCCCTCTCTCCTCTCTCTCTTCCCTCTCTCCTCTCTCTCTTCCCTCCCTCCTCTCTCTCTTCCCTCCCTCCTCTCTCTCCTCTCCTCTCTCTCTTCCCTCCCTCCTCTCTCTCCTCTCCTCTCTCTCTTCCCTCCCTCCTTTCTCTCCTCTCCTCTCTCTCTTCCCTCCCTCCTCTCTCATTCAATTAAAGTCTATGGAAAGACCACATGGCAAGGTATCAGAATGGAAATACAAAGGATGATCTTTGTAGTAGTTTGTGCATTTGGGATGGATTTAATTCTTCTGGACTTAGCTTCTGGCAGGTGTGGTCTAATTTTAAACTCTTACCTCCTTTCTGTATATTTATATAATTATTCATACTTATTTATTTTTAGCTGGGAATCTACATATGAACTAGAACTGTCAAACTTTACAAACCATGGAGATATTGGAGACATTTGGTTTGGTGAAGACAGCATGCAGCGTGTGGTGGACTGGGTCCTGGAATCGGACAATGTGAAGGAGAATTTCTCCATTCTTGATATTGGGTGTGGGAATGGTGCTTTCCTGCTATGTCTTGTGAGTATTTTTACATTGCTCTTTTATTGGGAAAGGCCAGAATTTTTAGTCTTGCTCATTTTAATTGTTCATTTGTGAGAGAAAGAAAAGGAAAAGCATGAGATTTAGCTAGAAAAAATGGAATGAGAGAATTATATTGATATTAATTTGATTTCAGGCATAATAAAGCTAATTTATATATCATACACATTTTTTCAGGCCAGTGAAGGCTTTAATAATCTGTTTGGGATTGATTATTGTGGTACTGCTATAAAGCTAGCAGAAGCCATAGCAAATAGCAAGAAAGCAGACATCAAATATGAGGTTAGCCAATTTCTGTTATATTGCTATATTGATGTATTGAATTTTATACATTTGATTACAGTAATAGAAAGTCTAGCTTTATTCTAGAGCACTATTTTTTTTTTTTTTAAGTAAATACTGAATAATATTGATTTAGGAGAATGGATAGTATGTAAATAAGAACCAGTATAACTGAACCTGAAATGGGGTACCGAATGCAGAGAAAGTAAGTTTATTAATTTGGTTGTTCCCTAATATTCTGATTTTTTCTAGACTGTAGATTTGCTGGCAGAACACAAAAAAAGTGAATTAACAGGAAGGAAGTATGACGTCACCCATGATAAGGGTACATATGATACCATTTCCTTAATGCCAGAAGATGCTGAGACCAAGAGACAGCAGTACATCAAGGAGGTTTACAAACTAACCAAAGACCAAGGTTTATTCATTATCACCTCCTGCAACTGGACTGAAGAAGAGCTTATTTCTCATGTATCAGATTGTAAGTGTAGGCAGTGTTTTAATCAAGTCATATGTCAAATTGTTTTTAAAAATGCAGTCATTTCGTTTACAAAACCATTACAAGGCTTAATGCTAAATTAAAATCCTTGACATAAATGTTTTAGAGTTTATTTTGTTCGATTTTTTTATTAGAGTTTGTGTATCCAAGGAACCAATGACAGCCAATGGACATTTAGTTTAAAATCTTCTTTATGGTACTACGAAATTAGAAATGTTCAGATTTTACATTGGCCAGGAAAAAAATAAAGAATGATGGTTATTTCAGAACTGTTCAGAAGGGAGAAGGTTGAATGATTTAGGAAGAAATTGAAGTTTGAGACCTGCAGGCCAAGAACTCCTTGTAGGGTAGGGTATAGGGAGACATTTTGCTGAAGCATATGTCACAGGTAGTAATATGTTTGATACCCTCAATTTTGGCTAACAGTCTAGTTATTTATGATAACATGGAGCTGTTCTACCACAGATCAGCTAATTCACACCATAGGTATTACCTTGTGTGTTTATGAGTAACATCTAGTTTGATTATTCCTACATTGGTCGTAAGATTTTAATCCAGACTTTAGGAACCACCTCTCCAGTTTTTCTTTGCTGTACTTTGGGTTCTATTTTTACATATATCAAAACAAGACCTAAATAATGCTACTTCAGTAGGAAGGTCAATGACCTTAGAAAGAGAGGAAGTAAAGTATGGAATTTGCCAACTTTTTTCAAGAGATAATGAGTGACATGAAGACAGGTCAGTTACATCCTGTGGTTTAGAGTGAACCGAGATGTTTTCTAAAATATGTTTTTTTTTTTTTTTTTTTTTTCCCCCTCTGTAGATTATTAGATATATGTGGGAAGATTGTAAGAAAGTATTTTTAGTAAAATCAGATAATTTTTATATAAAAACAGATGGATAGATATTCATTAATTAAAATCAGGGTATTTAAAATATGAAATGGCAAAACATGTAATTTAAATGTGGTTAGATTAGAATTAATTTAATACCAGATTGTTAGACCGTGGCATTTACAGTTTCCTCCTTTTTCAGATTTCAGTGTGGATGAAGTGATCCCAACACCTACATTTTCATTTGGCGGAAAGGTTGGATCTGTTGTTACTTCTATAGTTTTCAAGAAGGTTGTCAGTTAAAGTTCATTCCATTCATGTTGGAGACACATCAGTAAAGTCTGATTTTTGTTTTATATGAGTGATCATGCATTTAAGAGCATTTAACAGAAATAGATGGAGGTATGTGGTTTCATATTATTATTGAGAATATATAAGATCCAGTAGTAATGATGTTTTTCATTCCATGTTGTTGTTTTTGACTTTATATATACATACAGATATATATATATATATATATATATATATATATATATATATATATATATATATATATATAATATAAAATATGATATATATGTATGTATGTATGTATAGTAGCATGGCTGTCATGAATATGAGTAACATTTTTGCAATATATATATATATTATATACAAAAAAATAAAAGTTCTAATGACCTCATGGGCTTATTTATTTTTCCTTCAGTATGACAAAGTATACTTGATTTGATTTTTCATCAATCATTAATATATTTTTTTTCCTGAAGCGCTTATGAATATATATCAAGTCTGTTTTGGTAAGGTATAATTATATATCCTTTACTAACATATAAAGCATTTCTGTTTTATTTTAATGGTTTAAACAAATGTGCTAGACAGCAAAGGTCATGTAGCACTACAGTAAAGTATTTTGGTGAAAGGGCTTTAAATGAGTTCTTTATTAAAACAAAAGGTGTTAAATTTCAATGGTCATACAGCATTAAAAGATTGTATGTGAAAGGGGTAAAAAGAGAAGTGAATGGGGAAGACAGAGACTGATAGAAAGGGAAAAGGTTAAGGACAAGGTGATTAGATCAAATGGAGGGTATCTATGTGTCTGAGGAAGGAGAAAAAGGTATCAATTATAAGTGGGGGATTCTGTGTGGTTGTCTGACAGGTTGGTGGGGTTGGTGAAGAGAGGACACATAAGGAAAAGCAAGGGTACAGGCTTCATTAGAGCAGGGGCAGTATAGTAGGATATGTGGGACTGAAATAGGAACATTGCATGGAGTGTGATATAGGGTAGGACTACATGAGGCAAGTGTGATCTATTCATAATGGACAAGAGCAGTTGCAGTGTCTGTTCTGGTGTGGTATGGGGCCAACCAAAGAGATATGGAAAATGTTATGGTTTGCAGTTATTGGTGGTCAGACCTGACCGGAAGGATTGCTAACAGTTTTAGAGGAAAGTGGCTGGAATGTATATTTTATTTTGATAATTAGAAAAATATTTAATTATTTAATTATCATAAACAGATGTGATACAATGATAAATCTTAAAATAACTCATAAATTTGACAAATACATCTTTACAATTCTGTTGTGTTTAAAGAACATTCTCAATGCCCAGCTATTTTATATTAATATCTGACACAGAAAATGGCTGATTAGGCAAAATGCAATTTATTTAATAGGTAAAAATGATTGTATGGCATCCCTTGGTTGGTAAACAATGCATAGACAGCTTTTGGGAAACATAAAAGATTATGTTGCCTTATAGGGTTTTGTGGAGTAAGCACTGTATTCCTCACAAGATATCTGACCACAGCTTTCAGAATATAAGTAAAACAGGATATAAAAAGTGGGACTGATTCTTTGTGATTCCCCTTACAGCCCCTTACCATGATAAGACCCTTCTCTTCCAACCATATCTCCAAAACCAATTAGGCAAAGTATCCTTTTGCAGTCGCTCTGATTGTTCACGCCTTGTCACAGTTACATCCGAGTCCCAAGCTCATGCACCATCTACCTTGACTGACCTCACTAGCAAGGCTATCCTGCCCAACCTCATTCCTCCCTTACTTGTACTAGAACTGTTTCCATCTCCTTGTCTGATTGCCCTGTCTACAACCAGGACTGGTCTAACTGAAAACAACATGCTTGCCTGTCTCACTGACTGTGATGTGGCAGTACAGCACTACACTCTTCCTCCTAGAGGTCAGTGTAAGTCTACACCAATATTACCATGATTGCCTTCCATAGACATGACCTCAACCATAAAGTTTATATAGATGGAGTGTCCTTCCTTGTCTTTCCATATCAACCCCTTCCTCATCAATGTCAGAAATGTTGGGCTTTTGGTTATCTGGCCAAACACTGTCACTCCACAGCTAACTGCCCTCTATGTGCCTAACCAGGTCATGACTGTCCAAATTGTTCTACTAAGTCATGCATGTGTGCCAATTGTGGTGGCTCCCATGATGTATTTTATAGGAGCAGCCCTGCCAACAAGTACAAATCTGAGGTAGTAGTTCTGATTGAAACTAGGCCTCACTTTATGTGAGGCCAGACAGGAAGCACACCAATGAGGTTTTTCTCTCTCTACCCATTCCAAAACTATAATTTGCTCCACTCCACTCCAATCTTCTAAAGATGTCTCAGCATCTCTTCCCTCAATCCCAAACAATCCTATCTCTACTCCCTCTCTCCCCCAGTCAAATTCCTTTTTCAGTTTGTGTGTGGGGGGAGGGGGGGGGGCTTAGGAAATGAAGACTGAAGCCCAATATAGGGGATCACCCCTGCTTTGGACCTCAGCCCTCTCCTCAATTAATTTTGAAGGGTCTTTTCTTCTTCTTCCCCTTCTGTCCACTTATTCAAATTATTAATTCATATTTACCTTTTTCAACACAATACTTAACCATAAGACTGTATGACCTTTGATGTCTGGTACATTTGTTTGTTTAGACCATTGGCCATTTTGGAAATCCACAAACATCACCTTACTAACCAAAAAACTTTCTTACCTGGGGGCTACTCCCCCAAGCCCCACCTTATCACTATATTCTGTAAATCCCACTAATGAACTTTCCACTAATGAACTTTTGTGTTCCACTTGTTAAATCAGGCAATCTAAATGTTCCACCACATCTTCTACCACATCCTCTTCAACACCCACATTTATGCCCTCTTCTCATCCTCTTAATGGTTAATGGTTAATGGTTAAAAGCAAAATAAATGTGCTAGACATCTAAGGTCATGTAGCACTATAGTAAATGGTAGTGAAGGGTGGTTGAGTTAGTGATTAGTTGTCAAAGTTGGGCAAAGGAATTGACGAGTAAATGGGTTAATGTTGGGTAAGGTAATGTATAGGGGTTAGATCAAGTGAAGGATGTATATGCATTTGAGGAATGAAAACAGGTTGTCAAAGCAGAAAGTGTGAGAAGTTGTGGGAGGGATCACGAAAATCGGTCCCATTTGGCTGGGCTAAATAGATTATTTAAGAATTTTGTAGAGATGGGGGTAGTAGAAGGACAGGGGCATGTGGAAGAGGGAGTAGTGTTGAGGGAGGTAGTGTTATGGGGAGGTGGACAATAAGGTTGTAAGGTAGTAATAAGGGAGGATGGGGTAGTTGATGAAGAAGGTTGTGGGGGTATAGTTGTTGAAGTTGAGCATGTTGGGAGTAGAAATGTCTCCTGGGGTGTTGATTAGGGTGGATACTGTACTAGTCGGCATTGAGGAGGGGGTATTAGTTGTAGTGTTCAGAGCCGTGGTCAAAGGAGAGCCTGGGGTCAGGGAATCGGGCGAGTTTGAATTGGTGGAGCCATTTGATGAAGAGGCAATTGCCTCTTATAATGGTATGGTTAATGGTTAATGGTTATTCATTGTTGGCTATGATAAGCCTGGAGTATGTTGGGGAGAGAAATGGTCCACCCCTCAGGGTCGCTTGAGGGGTAAGGGCTAGACAACTAAAGCAGGGGAATACTGTGCCCATGGCTCCCTCAGGCCATTCAGGACTGGCACAAAGTCAGCCTTTCATCCTTTCAGCACGGCTCTCACACCTTAGGAAGTGGATAGTAGAAGGGGTTGGTGAAGGGACAGAAACGAAAAAGTAGGAGGGGGAAAAAAAGACCATGCAAAATTTGTTGAGTCGAGGGCTGAGTCCCAAGGTTGGGGAATTCCCCAGCATTGGATCCCAGTCTCCGTCTCCTAAGCCCCCCCACGACAACAACGGGCAAGGGATTGGGGGGGTCATCCTCTTAAGAAAACCATTGTTTCTTTGACCTTCCCACCCAAAGCCCTAGAAAACATCCACCATTTCCTAAACATAACCCTAGAGAAGGCTCCACTCCCTCATTCACCCTCCAATCTCTCTTTTCCTATTCCTTCTACATTTAAAGTAACTGCTGATATCCATCCTCCTCCTCAAGTAACCCTCTTCCCCCCACTCCCCTTCTCCATTCCCTCTTCTTTCCCCATTGTCCTTACCATTCCCACTTGGATGTTCACATGACTTCCTTGTGTTGCAACAGTGTCCTAGGATCCTTCCCCTCCTACCATTCTTGCTATTTCACCACCTTCCCCTATTCCCTTATCTCATTCCCTAGATTCCTCTCCTCCTACTTCAACTACCATATCTACTCTTATTGATTGCTTCATAATGGCTTTTTTGTAGTTTTCCTTAAACTGTCCTCTACCTTCCTCCAACACATAAATACTCTCCATTTCATCTAATTGTCCTATGCCCTTTAACCCTTCCCCCGGGCCGTTTGTAAGCCCAGTCCACATGAACACTCATGGTTGGTATCAAGACTCTTTACTTCTTCGCAGTGCTACTAGCTCTTTATCTGCAGATGTGTTACTTGCTTTTCTGACATTCTCAAAGGTCTATATTTATGTGTTATGCTTCCATTAAGCAGAATCCATAATATCTTTCCAGATGATGTACAATAGTAATAATGAGTAACAATGTGTTATTAGTGTAAAAAACCCTATGCCAGTGATCACAATGGAGAAGAGTAGGTTACAGTGCATTGGAAATGGTGTCCTCCCTGAGGCTGATACTCTTCCAGGCATGGTTCACTGATGGTACATGCCATCCTTGTTCACAGGTGGAAATAATGCTAGAGCCCCTTCCGAAAGGCCCACTGAGTAATTTCCCTATAAAAGCTTTGTATATTCATGGTAAGATGTCCCTGTCACCTGCCACCCAACAGCATTATCTAATGGCAAGATATTTCCGTCGCCCCAGCATTCAGCCAAATTTTCCGTGACAAGACATTACCTTTACTTACCCCTTGGCAAATGTTTTTCATGATGAAATGTCCCCTTCACCAGGATCCAACTGTTTAATTATTATCAATTTCTTATTTTGTATTTGATCATATCATACAGTGTTACTGTTTAAACATTTCAATAATTCTCAATAAATCCTTTATTAAAATAAAAAAAATCTATTTTCTCTCCCCAAGGTCACTGCAAGTTTATTTACCTCACAAAGATATTGATGTTCGGATTTGGATTACATCCACTGTCTCATGAGTAGGAAAGTTTTTGTTCTTCATAGTATTTGACAAAAGCTTTTACTCAGGACTTGGATTAACAACTTTTCAGGTAAACCATTTGCATCAGCTTGTGGCATCTAGAGAAAATAAGGTAGCTAAATATTAATATTCCTAATATCTAATACCTAATAACAAAATTAATCATAATAGAGATATTAATATTCCTAATTAGTAAATTAGCTATCAAAATGGCTAATTAACTTTGTTTTGGATTTCAAGCACTTCACTGAAAAGTAAGCAGTAGTCTTCTGGCAATTTTCAAAGATTTTACCCATCTTGAACCTCTTATAGCCAGGGATGCTTATAGCCATCATGAAAATACAGCCATAGGCATTACCACACATCAAAGCAAGTTGAGCGAGAAGTTCCTCTATATGCACCAAACTTCTGGCACTGGTATTGAAGGGTTAATTTATTTTCACTCTAATGTGATATAAGCGAGGGTATACCCTCACTTACATATCCTCAGACCAATTTTTCTAATATTTTACTAATTTATGCTTTCATATATAACATAATTATCTGTAGTGACTTACCTGGTTGCCACTAACATCTCACAACTAAATGCAGGCAAGCAAGGAATGTCTTTAAATTTCTAACTGTAACAACAGACTATCAAGTAGTCAGTGGACTACTGCTGTGGGAAAGTGGGGACATAGGACAAATTCATTGTTGGGATCTATGGCATGCTTTTTTTCCATGTTTTCAGTGAAGAATTAAAACATAAAATGTATGGTTCTAAAATAAGTAGAAATGACAATGATTTAAAATATTGAATGAACATATAGAAGACACATGCAGCAAAGGCAAGATTTGCAACTTGTGGATAGCCTTTAATTTCTTTTCTTGTAACTAATGACTGTTTATTTATTTATTTAAACATTTCTAGCACATCAACATCTAAGGGCATTAGTGATATATAGTGATAAAGCCCCCAGGTAAGAAGTTTATTTTGTTCACAAGGCGATTTTGTAGATTTCTAGAATGGTCAATTGTCAAAATAAATATCTGCCAGACATCAAAGGTCATATAGCATTATGGCAAAGTGTTGTGGCAATAAGGTTAAACATGAGTTAAAGATAGGATAAGTGGATAGAAGAGATGAAGAAGGAAAAGGAAAGAAGAAAAGACCATGCAAAATTAGTTGAGGCGAGGACTGAGAACCATGTTAGACGTGATCCAAAATTCTGCTGCCTTAAAACTGGAAATCAGAGGACAATTTTTTTTTTTTAACTTTCCTTACTCTTGGATTCTAAAGCTACTTGGCATAATTTAACACAATTGTGTGTGTGTGTGTGTGCGTGTGTGCGTGTGTGCGTGTGTGCGTGTGCGTGTGCGTGTGCGTGTGCGTGTGCGTGTGCGTGTGCGTGTGCGTGTGCGTGTGCGTGTGCGTGTTTAGCATTGTAACATTGAAGTAGTGGCTTGTGAATTGTACTGAATAATTTAGCCATGAAATCTGGTCTTTGTTCATTATCTTAAAATACTTAACATTGAATGGATTTTGCATTTACTAAATATTAAAAGCAAGAAATATAAAAATACAGTCTCCTGTAGATGAGTTGAATGTGAATATAAAAAGATATCAGTTACAAATAAACCAAAATCATAGAAAAAAAAGACTAAAAAAATACAAACATTATAACTTGTTTTATGTAATGTACCAGAAAACTAGTTTCCTTTCTTTTTATCAAGGATGACAAATATTTATAACTCACAATGAGTCTTTGCAGTCGGCTGTTTGAGTGAAAAATTGGAAATCCTCTACACATTTAGCTGACATACACAATTTTTAAAGATCTGTGGCTTAGAAGCCTACTACTGAGGGGTTGCATCTCCTCAATAACTGCAGTCAAAGTCAAACAAGTGAACAACTGTTTAGTGCACCCAACTTGAGCAGGCATGATCACTCTTTGCTTGGATGCTCTTTACTCTGCATTTGAAGCTCGTTTGCCATGACATGATTAGACGTTACCAAGCATGAGCGGGTTGATATAGAGGTAGCATACATACAAAATACACATTTATATGCTAAAGATTTGACAACAAGCTCTGCTGTTATTATAGAATACAAATATAATTACAAGCTTGTAAGCCAGGGATTTTGGGGGAAAAGGTATGTGGCTTATGATGAAATCCTAAACCAGATGTATGAAGCATAACACTGCAGTGCTTTTCCAACTGTGTGGTGTGGTAGTAATACTCTTTGTTTTACATAAAGGGTGTGTAATTCTGTTTTCCCATATGGTGTTTAGAATACGTAACAAGTTACATTTCTTGTTTTAAATGTATATAAAAAAATCACTGCATTAAGTTAGCATTATTAAACTTTCCTCAAACATTAGTAACTTAACAGCTGCAAATCAACATGAAAAGTTAACTGTACTATCCTGATGATAAACCTTGAATTGTTGGTGTTATATTTCAATTTTATGCACAATCATTTTCATAACTGTTTCTGCAAGTATGATGAAAACATTAAATAATTTACTCATACTTGGCAATCCTTACTTTCTTATCATTAGGAATAAAGTTGAAGCAAGTATATTCAAGAACTACTTGGGATTTCTATCGACTCACTGTGAGTGTGTTTCATTATGCTTGATCTACAAAGCTGCTGGCAGTTATCGTTTCAATGGGTTATCTTTAATAGTTCAAAATAATATCTTAATATTATTCCATGCACATCTTATTGAAGAGAACAGTCTTTGACAGTAGGAATTTATTATGCTTACCTACACAGATGTGTTATTACTATTATGCTGCATTCAACAAGCCAACTAGACAAGAATTTTATCAACTAAAAGCCAATAATCATCACATACAATTACATGTTGATCCATGCATAGCTCATTTTGACTTGAAATCACAGCACAGACTGCTATTAATAGTATGATAAAAAATGCTTTAAGATAATGTATCTAAAGCTCAATATCCTAATGTACATAAGCATTTTTTCTGTAAAAAATTTTAACAGTAAAATGAGAGGAAAGTAAAGGAAAACCTTCATAAAAATATGCTTTAGTTATCAAATATTGGTAGTAATTTGATATGCAAAATCAAAATGACAGGAATTCAAGCCTTGTTAAAGCTGTCTGAAACTCATGCAGCTTACAAGCATGTAGATATAATCGTAAATCTTTACTCATAAACATAGTTTATGAAGTGCTACCTCAAAGTCTGTGAAGCTTAAGTATCAAAGCACCCAATATTCATTCATATAATGGAGTTTAAAAGACAGGACAGAATAATTAAACAATGCACATATTACATTATATATTTTCAGGACAACCTGTACAAGCAGAGTTGATTTTCAAATAAATAAGTTATCCTAAAAAATTAAAATATCAGACTGACTTTTATGCACAGCATCACTTCAATAGCATATATGCAGCTTCATTCATTAAAATGATGAATCACTGAGAGTTTTGACAATATGTCTTAAGCTCTCTTTTGATGGATACCTCATACAGTTATGTCTCCTGAGAGACTGGCAGTTTTGAGCTATTGTAAAACATGAATAGTGTACCTGAATAAACAGAACTTCTCTACTGAGAGTAGACATTGCAATGGGGAAAAATAAATAACGTGGATTAGGATAATTCCTACCATAAACAATATTTCACTTATAACCAGAGAACAAAATTATTCTGCATTCTGTTA
>NC_061850.1:14419770-14437270 GCF_019202785.1 Penaeus chinensis | reverse complement strand
CAACCATCGTTTGCTTGAAACTCCTGAATCCCTTGCCTGATGGAGAAGGATGGATTAGGCATGCAGCCAAACAAAACAATAGTTTTGTCTTGCAGACTATAACATTTAGACATGAAAACTATTTTTTTAATTCTTAGTATTATGTAAATGCAAAATTACTAAAATGTGTATTAATGCATTTGCTGACTTAACAATCTTAAGTTTGGAACATTACAGTAAGGTCTTGCATTTGGCACTGCATCACAATATGAGCTCAAATGAAGCTAGCAATCTTATTACCTCATAATCAAATTTGACAAAGTCTCTCTCTCTCCATCATATACCAATGACGTCACAGAAAAAAATGCACACTGACAACATCTAAATTCTTAAAATGATGAGGAGTAACAGAGTAAATGTCCAAATGCAAAGAAAAGGAAAGAGGTAGGTGAGAGTGGTGATTAGAAACTATCTTAAGAGATAATTTTCTCTTTCTCCATAACTAAACTTTACAAATTTAGAGACACTTTATTCACTCATGATTAATATATAGAAAATAGAGGTTTTCTAGTATCAGTAATTATTCTGACAATTTGGCATATGGTGATCTTTTTTGGTACCAATTACTTGCCACATGCCAGGCTTTACTGTAGAAAAGAAAACAGTTACAAAAAGAAAATGTTGATTAACTTACAGCCTGAAAAGTTCCACCATACATGAGGTCATAGGGAGGTCTGAAGAGCTCTTCTAATGTTTTCATTTTCTGCTTTTTACGTCCAGCAAAAGCCCCACTGCTTGTGGATGCCCCTGCACTTCCTTCTCCTCCATCTTCACTAGTGCCGGCCAACAGCTCTGCTTCCTGACGTTCTAATAACACCATTTTTTTTTTTTAAGACATTTATAAGATATAAGTTCCTTTGTGTAAAATTAATGTAATGGCAAAGGTTCACCTAACCTTACTAAAATAACTGTCTTCTTGATACCATAGTTAACATGTTTAAGTAAAAAAAAATAAGCCAACAATGACTCACTTGTTTCAGCTTCAAAATCTCTAAACTTATCAAAAACTGATCTTGCTACTCTTCGTCGGCCTCTGAAGCTGTAGGCAATTTCATCTGGTCCTTCCACTAATATTTCTTGTTTTTGAGGAATGGGAGCTCGAACCTCATCTTCACCCTATATTGACAAAAATTGTGAATAATCATATCATCATTGTCATTAGTACTACAGGCCAAACTTCATTAGTCAAGAAAGCTTATGACAAAGCCACATATTAGAGAATAGCATACTTTCCACACAAGTGTAAAACAGGGACAAGGCATCTAAAATATATGTAATAAAAGGTAATGAAGCAGCATCAGTTACTACAAGTTAGCTTTGATAAATTTTAACAATTTGAGGCAGTAGTACTGGCCATAGTTGGCCAAGGAGCAGTTACACAAACAAATCACTGTCCTAAACCATCAAAGCTGACACAACAGTGAATATTAGAGTAATCAGGTTAAATCTAATTATCATATTATATATCATTGTTATTATTGTCACCATTAATTTTCATTCAAGTTTCTAAAATCTAGAGCACTTCAAAATGACATTTTTGAATAAGCAATAAGTAATCATAACATATGATTAATTTCTTTGTCCCCTTTACATAATTAAAAAAAAACAAAAAAAACATGAATAAGACTAAATGTTGACTGAAGGAATACATACATCTATGACTGGCACTGCTCCACTGGCACTAGCACCAGTACTGGCACTAGCACCAGTACTGGCACTAGCACCAGTACTGGCACTAGCAGATTCCGTGGCACCATGGACCCCTTCCATATGCATGTTGACTGCCATCTCCAAGTTGTTTCCACACGCTTCCAAGAGGCTTCCAGCAAGTGACTTATTGGCTCCTTCAAAGTAATAGAATAGTAAAAGGAAATGTGAAACAGGGGAATGGAGGAGAAAACACATTTCCTTTTAGATATTATTCTATGGAAATAAAAAACAAGGGAGAAGTCACTGAAATGCTATTTTATGACATCAATTTTGAAATAAATAAAAAGCAATCATATCTTTAAATTCATCACGAGGTTACTGAAAACATTAAAGACAAAGAAAGCTAACAAACAATACACATTAGTCAAAGAAATTCCTGTAGCTTTAGATATTTTGCAAAGTTAAGAAGTGTATATGGAAAATTTTGTGGCAAAAGCAAGAACCGCAAGTGTAGTACAGATGACAAGGATGGCACTGCTCTGACTATTTACCACTAATCAAAAAGCACTCATGAATCTCCTTCTGTAAATTACCAGCTACAAAAATAAACGAAAGACTAAAGGCAAGAGGAAAAGAAATGACGGCAAATTCTAGGTTCATCAACAAAGGTAATACTAACTGAAATGAATGCACTACATACATCCAGAAATATCATAGGCTTATTATATAGTGTTCATAAATTTTGGGAGTTATAAAACTAAGGGGACCCTACTGGTTGCAGTGTAATCCATTAAATTATTATCAAGCTAATTACCCCATAATTAATGCTGTTTTTATATTTGTCTAAATACTTATGTATTTACCAGTCTAAAATATTTTTTCCTAACTTTTTTACATCTGCACAATAGTTATGTAACCTCACCGCATGCTGATCGTCACTTGCAAGGCAAATCTACCAGTATTTTTGACTACTTTTGTTCTTTCAACCCTTGCTGTGAACTGAACTGAGTGTGATGCCCCATGTTAACCCCTACAATCCAAAAATACGTGACCATGTCATGAAAAAAATTGGCTTGAGGGGCAGGTGATTTGAACATACCGGCATAGGAAAATTTGCCTGTGGGGCAGGGTGACACAAACTTGTCATCATGAGTGTCTTCGCTGAAGGCAGGGGTGATGGGAAAGACTTGCCATGAGTGCACAAATTAGACTCATTTGGCATTTAGGAAGGGGCTTTTGCATTACTTCCATCAATAAACAGGTGTGGAAAGTAATCTCCATGAGCCATGACTGGAATAGCACGAGCTCCAGGGAGGACATTATTTCCATGCTAAGGATCCTATTCCTGCTGACTGGTGTGCAGGTTGCATTACAAAAAATTTATTAGGATTATTTTTAAATGACACAAATAACAAAATGTTACTTACGGTTATTATTAGTGCAATGAGTTATAAACTACTTTGAGAAATGGTATGGAGTCTGTGCAAAGAAAACAGTATATTATCATCTGGATAAAGCCAATCAAATGACAAATATAAACATTGGTAAATGGCAAAAAAGATAAAAACGTTTATGCCGAAAAAGACAAAATAACATTGCCAAGGGGAGGCATGGAATCTTGTCATGAGTGTTTGTTTGTGCCTGGCTACAAGTGGCACACTCAGCAGACTGTTCACTCATGTAAATCTAATGGCCGTATTTTGGGCCACATGACAGCAGTGAAGCATCTGGATCCAAAGGGTTAGACATGACTACAGATTTGCCTTCTTTTTACCAAATTTTGGATAAAATACCAAACAATACATTATTTGAGTGACTACCATGCCCTAATTGCAACAAGTGAAGATTTGATTTAAAAAGGCAAGACTTCCGGTATGATAAATTAAGATAAGCTAACTACCACAGCGGAAGAGGGGTGTGTCAGGGCTTGCTCTGGTATGAAAACATCCTAGAGGAAGGGGGCTGGAGGCTTGCCCCAAGTAGTAATATTATTTTAATAATAAATAATGTAAGATTTGGTGACAGATTTTGTTTTTGTTTTACTTCAGTCAAATTGTGGTTATTTATTGTCCTCCTAAAACACCCTGTATGCAAGGAATAGCCAGGGTTACTATCTATTGGGAGTTCAGTTATTTGACTATACATCAGCAAGATTGCTAGACTAGAACAGGGTAATTCTTTACAGTACGGAGACTAAGCCTCCAACTCCACATCACAAAATTTATTCTACAATCTTAGCTGCCATGACTGGGTGTGCCCTTCAAAGCAGTGCCCAAAAAGATGCCTCCAACATCCCCTTGGGAAACATTGTCTTCACCTCGGTATGCACGGCAAGAAAGAGCTGAAACTTGAGAGCATTGACTGAACTTGGGCAGTGAGAAGTGCTTTCTGTGATCTTTTCCCTTTATTTGTGGTATTCCCATTCGTGTCAGCATATTATTTCTTGTACTGACAACTACAATTTTTTGTCCTGTATAATAATATCATCATTAATTTGCCCTAGCTTAGTTCATCTGTACCATAAAGCTTAACAAAAGAACAGTACCACTGTTCATGTCTAGCAATTTTGCTGACAGTGCAATGGCACCAAACTGCATGCAAAGTAGGGTAATGCCCCAGGAGAAAAGGGTCCAGGGGCTTGCCCCTAGCATGGAAATAAAGTACTGTCATAGGGGAAGTAGAGAAATGACGGCTGGAAATCTTGCCCCCAATAGGGAAGTACCTCAGAGGAAGGTCTGGGGGCTTACCCCTTGTAGAGTTTGAGTGTCTTCTCCCCCTTCAAGCCCCTAGTTCCCTGCGGGTCCCCCAGGACTGAAGGACGTAAAGGAAAATAAAAACACAAAAACAGGTATGACTGTCTTAGATTTACCACAACAACTTAACTCTCTCATTTACACATCATTTTACAAATCAAAGATGTTAATCTATAGTTGATAAACATTAAAAATAACCTTTAGGCCAATCATAAGCAAGAAAAATCTATTGTTGCTCACTGTTTGAGGCATTGTGAATTTCAACAACTCCAGACAATATAGAGCTAGTTCTTGTATTCTGAAGGTGTGTGACTGCTTTATTGGCTCCAGGATGAGATGTGCACTCATGATACAGAATATTCAATAATTAGGAACCAGCCCAAGCTCTATCCAGCCAGAATATGTGTCAGGGGAGTTTGTTGATCTTTCCACTTGAGCACAATGTGGTACAGAGGTAACAATAACTGATATGCACAAAGTATTCTATGTGAATTAATAAACTAACAAAATCACATAATTTTGTATGCTCTATGTCTCCCCCACAAACAAAGGCCCTAAAATCTGATTTCTCATGAATTCCCTACTGCTGCATTCCGAAGTACTCATCCAACAAGTTGGACAAGATGTTCTGACTGCTTGGAACCCCTACATTGGCATCCTAGACAAGCTGTCCATCTTGCTCTCCTTCGCAGTTGGATGAGCAGGATCAGATGACTTCACAATAGCGTTTGTATATAAATAATGAGAGTTGCAGGTAACCGTAAGATATTGATGGGTAATTTTATGGTCCTTTACTGTTGTTGTTGAAAGGACTTTGTGTTTGCGAGTTGCAGGAAATATACATATGGATCAGAAGAATTACAAAACCTTTGAAGTGTATAAAATAAAGATACCAGTATGATAAAATAATGAAAGTTTACTTTCGAGCTGGTTGCACTGTGGGCAATGAAGGCCTTGTAGATTCTGAAAGCTGCCTCATTGTACTGCTGGTTCTGACAAGCTATTTGGACGAGCAAGACATGGAGTTTTGAACACAGCATAAGCCTGCTTTATGGGCCGGAGGAGTGAGGCTGCTAACTTGGAAAGTAGTTTGCACAGAAACTCAAGATCAGATTTGTTGTAATCTTATCAACATACATGACAAAGATTATCTGTGACAGTAATGTTATAAAAGGAAAAATTACTGTATTACTGTGGTTTTCCTCATATCTAATATGGGATGATATGTCCAATTTCTATGACACTGTCAAATCAGTGAAGCATGGAAGTGTCTATAATTCTTAGTACTAAGGTTTGACTTGGGTGAATAAGCATCAGCTGCCAATTCGAATGATTCTAGTATCAATAGATTACTTCAAATGTATAGTGAACATAGCACATCTACCGATCAAAAAAAAGTATTTGCAACAAATGATTTTTGTTTTTATATTGTCTCGAGTGGAATTGCCTTGCTCTCCTGTTAACTCAGTATCATTGCTCCGTAGAGTATCCTTTGTCAGCAAGGGCATTGCGTACTATAACCTTCCGAAGGCCTCCCCTCTCTCAGGGGCAGAATATAAACGCCTTTTAAGCAAACACGTCTCAGCATCCATCTCTCCTCCGTTCAACCTCAAGTCCTTTATAAACAGAACAAAACCAAACCCCAAGGGAACTTTATGAATGAGTGCAGGCTTTACGCTCACCTGTGATGCTACAGAACTCGTCTATAAGAGCCCTGTTGGGCCTTGAGGTCCTGTTGGGAGGCATCGCGAAGGATATTTCCGCCCGTGTCCTCTCTCACATAGTGGTCCGAGCCGCCCTTGTTTACCACTGACGCTGGCGGCCTCGCGGGACTCGGCTTCGAATCCCACGGACAGAGCGGTGCGGAGGAGGCTCAGACCTCTTGGGGAAGCTGCAAAGGGCCGATAAAGATATATTCTTTTTAGCTCTACTATCACCTTTGTATTCTGTGAAACAACAGAAACGAATCGTAATTGTAGCGGCTTTTTGATAAGATATAGTCCGAGGATTACGTTTTGTGTCGCGAGACGAATAAATGGATAGGTAATATATGCACAAGAAAATTTTTTCTTTTTGCAGTCATAAGATATCATAATAGAAGGAGAGCAATTAAAAAAAAAAATCAAAATATCGTGGAAAACGAAAAAGGAGTTTGACCTCTCCTTAACACCCTAACGATTTTCATGACGACTACAGACGTATGTTCAAAGACAAATACACGGTTCCCTTTCCTGTTCTAATATGTAGTAATGCATTAAAGAAAATAATCTCAAGTACACAATCATTAACCTAACTGTTGTTGTTGCTACTACTGGTAATGATGACTGTGATGATCATTATCATTGTCATGGTGGGATATTATGAAAATTTTTACTAACTTTATGAAATGGAAAACCACCATAATACCAAAAACAATAATAATTATAACAGTACCATAATACAAATGCTACTGGTACTGTATTACTACTACTATCACGACTACTACTACTACTAAAAAATAAATATGCAGCTCAGTAATAATAATTATTATAATGATAATGATAATGATGATTTCAGAAATAAAAATAGGAATGATAATTATGATAGTGATGATAATGATGATGAAGATGATGATAATAAAAAAATAGTATTAATAACAACAATAGTAATAATGATAATATTAACAACAACAACAATAATAATGATGATAATGATAAAAAGATAATAATCATCATCATCATCATAATCATAAAATAATCATATTAGTGATGATAACTATAATGGTGATAGTAATAATAATAATAATGATTAATAATAATAATGATAATAATAATAATGATAATATAATAAACATAAAAATAAAAATAATGGTAATAGCAACAGAATAATAATAATAATGATAATGATAATAATAATAATAATAACAATAATCTAATGATAATAATAATGTGAATGATAATAATAATAATAATAATGATAATAATAATAATAATAATAATAATAATACTAATGAAAATGATGATAATAATAATAATAATAATAATAATCTAATAATAATAATAATAATGATAATGATAATAATAATAATAATAATAATTATAATAGCAATAATGATAATGATAATAATAATAATGATACTGATGATAATAAAGAAATGAAAAAAATATAACAATGATAGAAATGATAATGATAATGATAATAATAATAATAATAATAATAATAATAATAATAATAATAACAATAATAATAATAACAGTAGTAACAATAACAATATTGATAGTAATGATGATAAAATTGATACAACTACTAATAGTAATTACAGCAAAAACAACAAAAGCAATAATACTAACAATAATAATAATTATTCTAATAATAACAGAAATATTAGTAATAATAATAATAACAATAATAATGACAATGGTAATAATAATAATGATAGTAGTAAAAATATTAATAATAATGATAATAATGATAATAATGATAACAATAATAACTATAGTGATAATAATTATAATATTGATGTTAATAGTAAAAACAACAGCAATAATAATAATAATGATAATAATAATAATAATAATAATAATAGTATTGATAAAAATATACTAGCAACAATAACATCAATAATAATGATAATAACTGATAGCAATGATAATAATAACAACAATGATAATAAAAATGATAAAATGATGTTAGTTAAATAAAAATCATAAAAAAATAATGATAATAATGATACAGATAATGATGAGGATAATAACAATATTGACAATAACAATAATAATAATAATATTGATAATAATAATGATGGTAATAATAACAATAATGATAACAATAATAATAACAATAATAACAATTAACATTAACAACAATAATAATGATTATGATAGTAATAACAAAAAAATGATAAAAACAATTATAACAATAACCTTTTTTTTATATACTGACTATGATAATGATAATAACAATAATGATAATAACAATAATTATAATAATAATAATAATAATAATAAAAGTAATAAAAACTAATAATAATGATAAGATATTAAAAATAATGATGTTAATGGAGATAATGCTAATAATCACAATATCAACAATACTATTAGTAATAATAATAATGATGATAATAATAATGATAATAATGATAATCATAAAAATATTAATAGTGACAACAGTAATGATATCAAAATTAACAATAGTGATAATGATGATGATAATAATAATACCAATAATAATAATGATAATAATACTGATAATAATAAGGATAATAATAAGGATAATAACAATATTAATATAAATAATAATAATGATAATGTTAATGATAATAACAAAATAATAGCAAAAGTAATGAAAATAATAATAATAATAATAATAATAATAATAATAATAATAATAATAAATAGTAATAATAGTAATAATAATAATGATGATGATAATAATAATACTATAATACTAATAAGAGTGATAATAACTGATAACGATAATGATAGTACTGCTACTACTAATTGTATCATTATTTTTAACAATTACGACAATATCAATAACGATAGTAATGATGATAATATTAATGACAATAATAACAATACTACTGCTACTGAAAATAACAATAACGAATAATAACAATGATAAGTAATATAATATTAATAATAATAATGATAATGATAATAACAATAATGACAATATCAATAATATCAATAATGATGATAATGATGATAATAATAATGATGATAACAACATCAATTATGATGATTTTAATAACTATCATTCTAAAAACAATAATAACAATAAAAATGATAATGATAATAATAACAAAAATTATAACAATGGTAACAATAATTGCGAAAACAGTACTAACAATAATAACGATAATGATAAAAATTACAGTAATAATTATATGAAAGATAATAACAATTATGATAATTATAGTCTAAATTATAATGATAATAATATCAATAACTATAATAATAACAAGAATAATAATGATGATAATAACAATATTGATAATAACAACGAGAATGAGGATGAGGATGACGATAATAATAATAAAAATAATAATAACAGTAACAATTATGAGAATAATTGTGATGACAGTAATAATGATAATGATGATGATAATAATAATAATAACTAGATAATAATAAGGGTAATAATAATAATAATGATGATGATACTAATGATAAAAAATAGTGGGGAGGCTAACGCCGACGGGGCCGCATGGCTGCATCCAGCCTTTGCTTCCAGCTACGGGTGTCCCTCATGGCGAGCCTCCAGGCAGGCCCTTTGCCTATCTGTAACTCTTCGCAACAGGACTGGTTGAGCTACCTAAGCCATGATCTCCTAGGTCGTCCCACGGGCCTCCTCCACCCAGAATTGTCTATATAGAGACCTGGTGGGCAGGGTCGTCCACAGGATCATCCACGAGCGTATAGCCTGAGTTGGAAGGTCCCGGATTATGCATGTAACAGGTCCCAAGCCAGTCTCACGGTGAAGTTGAATGAACACACGGCCCTGTCAACTGTACCTCATGATGCGGCATAGGGACTTGTTACAAAAGGCACCAAAACGAGACTCCAAGGACCTAGACAGCGTCCAGGTTTCACTTCCATACAACAAAACTGGCAATATCATGGCTGTGAAGACACATAGCTTGGCACTGACATCTCCAAATGCTCTTGTTGATCAAGTTCACGATTCCTGCTACCAGACCAAGCCATCTACTGAAATATTGGTCTGACAGCCCAAAGACATGGACTATGCTACCAAGGTATGTAAAGCTCTCTGTGACTTTGTCCTCACCACAAGCATGTACTGACTAAACGGGTTTCCTTAATAGGCCCCCAAAATGCTAAATCTTGGTTTTGGTCCAGGAGACCTCTGGGTCCAAGGGCTTTGCGTCACTACTAAATGCATCAAGAGCCATCGCCAATGATTCCAAAGACTCAGATAGGTTAGCAACATAATCGGCAAAGTCAAGGTCTGATCTTGATTGTGCCCAGTGTTGCTCCACACTGATTTTGGATAGTAGCTCTGCGCATCATCCAGTCAATGCAAGTGTTGAAAAGTGTTGGTACAAGGACACAGCCTTCCTCACCCCTGAGTTAACAGGGAAGAAGTTCGACAGGCCCCCACCATACTTTACTGCACCAGTATATAAGTATGCTATTAAGCCAATGATCTGTGTCATAATTCTCCTAAGCCTCAGGATCTCCCATAGCGATTTGCGATGTACTGAGTCAAACGGTTTCTTGAGGTCAAACCTAGCCTGATATACTGAGCAGTGATGCCATGGTATCAGATGGCAGTCAAGACCGTATGCAGGCCCCATGACATAGCTTCATCCCTGGCCTTTAGCAGTTCAGCAGGCATATCACATATGCCTGCAGCTTTCCCACTCTTCAACTTAAAGATCGCCTCCCTAACCTCAGGTGGGGTAGTAGGTTCCTTGCTGATGGGTGGATCCAGCACAAGTATTGTGATACCACTAAGGTCCTGACTGGCGGAGGGTTTTCCTGGTACAGCTGCTTAAAATACCCGGCCCAACGTTCTTGAACCCCAACATGATCTGCGATCTGTTCATCCACTGAGTGGACTGCAGGAGGGCTTAGAGTTCAGTTTATCTGGGCCTGGTAGGCCCTGAGAATATGTCTTCAGTGAGATGAAATTCTGGGAGTTTGCCTATGGACTCCTGTGCTGCTTCAGGTGTTTCTGAGAACCAATCAGAGACAGCCTCCGGGCATACTCCTCCCTTAATCTCTCCAATTGAAACACCCTAGAGTAGTCACTGGAGGGATGAAGAGTTTTGAAGTGGACCTGTAAGGTAGCCACAACCAGCCACAGAACTTGGCACTCTGGTAAAACCTGCATTTCTGGAGGATCCTCCAATGAGTGCTGACAAGAATGTCCATGTCTAGTGATGCAGGTGGGAGCACTGATACCAAGAGCCTGAAACAATCAATCTCTGGGAACTAGCAAAGTCCCGGAAAAGCAAGCTGTTTTCGCTGTCAAGTCTTCTCACCTCCGAGAGGGCAGCCTTGATAGCAGGGGTAACTACTCATCATGGAGCAAAGACCAGGAGTTCCAAGCTCCTACCTGGACAACTTGCCTGAGGGTAAGCCTTGGGCAGTTGTTCTGGGTGGATGCCACATGTGCCACCACCACCAGTGCTGGCCCATAGAAAGTGGGGTGGTAGGCTGTGGGGCACAATGTCTGCCCGTGGGGTTCCCTTCGGCTTTGCTCCACAGGGATTGGTGGCTGCCAGGGTACAGGTGGGACAAGTTTCCATCCTGCGCCCTATCGCCCTCCCAACGAGACCCACAGCTCACCTCACTTGTTGGGTAAGAGGGTCAGTACCCCTCCCCCAGCATTTCCATTCATATGCATAGTTGCTGGAGAGCCTTATCTGGGAGGAGGAGGACTGGCAAGGCCTTCCTCTCCCGAGCAGGAGTTAATATGGAGCCAGGTGTGTCCACAAGACAGTGGGCCATCACTCCATACCATTTGAGCCTCTTGCTGCTCTGAGATCCCCCACAAGTTTAGCCTGGGACTGCAAAAGTGCCCAGTTTCCATGGTTAGCCATGAGGAGGCACTGGAGAAGTCTTGATGACCAAGAACCTATGAACTGGCAAGGGAGGATGAGGTGTGATGTGAAGAGGTGTGGGTTTAATGATGGATGACAAAATATTTAAATACATGAAGGGGTTCTATGGAGTATCAGACAGGGTGTTAATAATTAAAATTGAGGGACAGCATATTGACATCAACATTGTGCAAGTCTATGCTCCCACAGAACAGTTCTAGACAGAACTAGAAACATGCATAACTTAATGTAAAAATGAACTCACAATGGCCATTGGAACTTAAACACTAACGTAGGAACAGGTAGAGAAGGGTTGGGAGAAAATATAGCAGCACGCCCCCACAACCTGAAGATCAGCATACTTGCCAGGTTGAGCCTTATCTGTGCTCATTGGACAGCAGGCTCCCCTCGGTCCCTGCACGCTTACACAACACTAGCATACTTAAGCCGCAGAGTCCGGGACCGAGATCAGCATTCCCGATCCTCCAGACAAACACGACAACAGCAGCAGCAACACAATGACTACCCAGTCCTTAGCCGACTGGAGCCTGCCAGCTCCCCCGTTGATCTCCACTTAAACTCCAGCATCCAGCCATACCAGTGGGCACTCACACCCGCACAGTCACTCTATAAAGAGATATAGACCAGTCCAAGTGGTAAGTGCCAATACAATGTACTACATAAAGAACGAGAGAAGAGAGATATGGACAGATTGGTACCAAGAACATGAGATGATCATAGTGAAGACAGTTTTCCCACCACCTAAGGCATCTATACACATGGAAATCCCCAGGTAACACATGAACCAAATATAATTCATCACTGTAAACACAAGGTTCAGAAATGCAGGGATATAAAATCATAGATGGCAGAACATGTCTTACAACTGATGGAAGAAATGCGTAAATCGAAAGACAGGGACAGGGAAAGTACTTGGAACTGTATAGAAAAATACAGAGGAGAATGTATGGAAGAGATGTGCAGAGAGATAGAAGTATTTAGTAAAATGGCAAAGGAATTATGTACAACAGAATAGCTAGAATGGTAAGAAAAAGGAAACAGAAAATACTAAAGAAATGGATGGGAAAGCGTTATTAGAAAAATAATTAAGGGCATCTTTTGTACATCAAGAAAAAACACAAACGCGTTGGATTTTTTCCAACGCCTGGAGAGCCGTTCAGACTCTCGGCAACGCGTTGGGCAATTTTACGTCATCGTTTAAAATCCGCCCATTTAGCCTGAAAATCGTTGCTAGAGGCCCACCTCGTTTCTATTCTGTATATTTTTTCACCGGAGAAACCTAGTCGTACTTATATTTTACAACGGAAATGCGTTAAATATATATCTAGATCATTCTGTATTCAGAGATCAAAGAAATAAACTATGAACAAAGAGATTATCTTCATCATTGGAAACATTTGTAAACTTTCCCTCTCAAACACACGGTTTCTCAATTTATCTCTTCGATTTTGTATATTAACAATAACATGTGTTTGTATAAAGCTTGAACATGTAATATGGCTTTGATAGCAATAAATGTTATAAAATCTAAGCAGCTAAGAAAATGATAATAAGTGCTGACCGATTTATGTACTTTATGGTTCATCTTGTTAGTATCTGTATATAATTAAAATGAAATGTCCTCTCTTTATTTCCATGCAGAGGCGCATGAACCCAAATGAGAAACACTGGCAGAGAGGGGTGGGTTGGATGTGTAAAGAAAAAGAGAAAGAGAGAGAGAGAGGGAGAGGGAGAATGAAAAGGAGAGGGAAAGGGAGAGAGGGAGAGTGCATTCACCAGCCAGTCAGCATCTATGTGGATTAATGACGGCATCAGTATAAGTCCAACGCGTTGGAGTTTGTACTCTACAAAAAACGCCTTAACAGATGATAGGAATATGTGGAAGATCCATTAAATAAAACACGCAGCGCCCAACATGAAGAAAAGAAAGGCTGTGGGGACGCATTAGAGGAGAGAAATTGATAGAAATACCAAACAGTAGTTAGGAGAATTCACCTGCCAGATGTGTAAGTCTATCTTCATTACGATGTCAAAATCATCAAGTACCACAGGGTGCAACAAACACAGAACTGATTTTAGGTCACATCGTATGGGGTCATTCATTTTATTTTTTCATGAGCGTATAATTAGTACGCTAGGGAGAGGGTGTTGATCTTTGGCGTATGCTTTAAAGAACCTGACTTGGCAGAGGTCATTTTTATCATTTTGTACACTCAGGAGCCGGGAGGGGCTCTTGAGGAAAGAATACTTTTTATGCGCATATGATAATGCTGAAAATGGATGGCTCCTAAGAAAAAGAGGCCTGGTATATGATTCCCTGACAGAAAGAAGTGAAGGTACACGAGCAAGAGAAAGACAAACAGAAATGTATGAATGGTCAGAGGACAAGCCACAGCTGCATACCTTATAAAACAGACAAGAAAAAGAGATGGCGTTTCATAATCTCTATATATGTGTACACACACACACACACACACACACACACACACACACACACACACACACACACACACACACACACACACACACACACACACACACATATGTCAACGGCCAGACTTATGGTAATGGAATGGAAATTTATAGGTAATCCTGATCTGGTAAGACCACCATGGATCCGGGTTTTCCAATGTTGTATGGTAGATGGAAAGGTAGTTCAGGGGAACTCCACATCCCATCGAAGCTACAGTGTGGTGTTTATCCTATGGAGGGGATAAGCCTTCAGTGTTTTACAATGCACTACAGACACCTTGTCTCGGGTACATTAGGGTGATAATCCATAGGCCTTGTAAACAAGGGAACCACTGTACTCTATGCTGGGCACGGTCAGGAGAGGCCGGGGCCCTTGTGTGGCACTTTTGCCGCAGATCAGTGCCAATCGGGATCGCGCGTGGACGCCGAAGCGGAATAGTAATTTCTGGTTAAGATCGTATTGCATTCCATGTGACCATACGAAGTAGACGAGACAAGGGTCTGCAACTCTTCGTTTTCTCCGAGGGGAGAAATTGGACTAGTAAGACGAGAGAATTCACTTGTATAAGTAACTCCATTAAATGTGTAAAGTTATTTCATGTGTTTACAATAACCAATTGATATAATACTGAAATAGAGTGAAGTTACAAAAGGGAAGTCACACGTAAAATTGGGAGTATTATAACGAACACTGAACCCGCGGACAGAGTGGAAAGAAATCTATTTCCAGTGGCCTAAGTGGAAACACGTTTTGGGCATATACAACTCACTATCACGCCTACTCAAGGGAGTGCCTAAGGTGGTGGGAAGTGGTATGTAAAAGGCTAGGTAATACGCACACACAGACGCACACACACACACACACACGCACGCACGCACGCACGCACGCACGCACGCACGCAAGTACTCACGCACGTACGCAAGTACTCACGCACGCACGCACGCACGCACACACACACACACACACACACACACACACACACACACACACACACACACACACACACACACACACACACACACACACACACACACACACACACACACAAACACACACACAGAGTAAATAATATTATAGCTTTAATGTGATAGTTGACGCGGGGGTGAACGTGATATGGTTTTTAGATTAACCACGTATAAACTCTTTCATTCACAATCTGCCCCAAGGACATTGCTCATTTTCACAGGAGTTGAACTGTATGGATTGACGTTCGTGTAAGAAGAAAATTCTCAACTTGTTTCAATAATCTTTGAATCTAAATCATGTAATTAATTTGTTATAGATTAAAGATTCGATAAATATATAAAATATTTTTAGATCTTCTCTTTTTTATTTATTATCCTTTCATCAATGAATGCTCCAACTTGACAACAACAATCTCTCGGAACTGACAGGAGCGAGGCAGTTGCAACCTTGAAAGACAGTCTTGCCTACTGTTGGCGTCTGTTGATTATTCTTGTGATGAGATAGAATCTGCCGGATCCTTCATCATGGATTACAACATTCGCCAGCGCATGAGAGGTGTGTCTTTGTGTATATGTAGTAATTAAAGGAATGGTTTCCCTGCACGTATAGCGGTGTGACAATGGCTCTTCTGCCTTCGGCCTCGTCTGCGCTTGTTGTGGGGTATGGGAGACATCAGGCCAGCCGAGATCGGTCACAAAACAGCACTTGGGTCAGGGTCTGATTGTAGAATATCACAGAACCAAGCTGTGATAGTAGATGTATGATGGTACATTTTGTTAAATGTGAATGATTATTAGAACCTTACATACAGTGGAATATTAACTATTTAGAAAATAAATGTGGTATTCAATACAAGATTTATTCTTGTGGATATATTGGCTGTGTTTCAACTATATTCAAGTGAAATGGTTAATTTTCATCCAGCCATCTTTTATAAGGAAAATAATATATGCAAACAATGGAGTCAATAGATATAAGAAACTTATCTTCTACGTACTTCCATCGCAAATCAAAAATAACAGTTATTTGACACACAATTGTCAGAAAACCAAAAGTGAAAAACTTGTTGATTCCAACAACTTTATGGCACATTTACCACGACCTTGGTGCTACATTCTTTGGCAAAGGTCAACAAATCTCTTCCATGAATACTATAGAGAAATAAGACTTGGGCTTCCTCTAGCTGATGAATAATCAACAGAGAGGCCAATAAATTGTTTTGCCAAAAAATATGTGTTGAAGATTTGTGGCAGTTGTTGGGAGGCCAAACAGGTGCAGAAGAGGCCAATCAGTGCAAGGTCAATAGTTTTTTTTATATTTACTGAATATTAAGTGGAAGATACTACCTTCATGCATGCAAAGTAGAAATTCACAAACAGAATACAGTGGATATGTACTGTAAAGATAATATGGTCTGACACATGGCTGCAAGACAAAAGTGTAAGCAGTTCAACAAAATGTAAGCAGTTCAGCAATGTTAAAAGACAAACTTGTCTAAAGTTAACCTGAAAAGATAGGGTGGGAGTAGGCTGTGTGCGAGCGCCTTTCAACTAACCTCATTTTCTTCCATGGTCATTTATAAATTCAAACAGACACTTCCTAACACAGGCACACATATGCTAGTGGATCTATGCACAAGCATTTGAACTAGCAGGCAGGCAGGCAGGCAGGCAGGCAGGCAGGCAGGCAGGCAGGCAGGCAGGCAGGCAGGCAGGCAGGCAGGCAGGCAGGCAGGCAGGCAGGCAGGCAGGCAGGCAGGCAGGCAGAGACACAGTCAGGCAGGCAGGCAGGCAGGCAGGCAGGCAGGCAGGCAGGCAGGCAGGCAGGCAGGCAGGCAGGCAGGCAGGCAGGCAGGCAGGCAGAGACACAGTCAGGCAGGCAGGCAGGCAGGCAGGCAGGCAGGCAGGCAGGCAGGCAGGCAGGCAGGCAGGCAGGCAGGCAGGCAGGCAGGCAGGCAGGCAGGCAGGCAGGCAGGCAGGCAGGCAGGCAGAGAGTCAGTCCGTCAGTCAGTCAGTCCGTCAGTCAGTCAGTCAGTCAGTCAGTCAGTCA